>NW_026865227.1:0-102500 GCF_026571515.1 Ruditapes philippinarum
AGTCACATGTACATGCAAAACATTACACGGAACATAAAAGTTGTAAATTGCTTAATTCTTTTCATAAACTTTAAACATACAGATATGAATGAAAAAGAAGGAAAAATAGCCAGAATCATCACTGCATGGTCAAATCTTAAAAAATTAACATAACAAGTTGTTACCTTCAAAAATGTGTCCTATGAAAATAATAAAGAAACCCAATAATGCAACCCATCATTTGTTACAACTTCGAGTCTACACAACATTTCACTTTGGAATGCAAAAGTCTGGTCAATCGACCGATAATCAGAGGGTAAAATCCACACAAAAAATGCTCAGACAGTGACATCTGCTACAATGTACATTAATATCCCTAAGTATTCTTAGCAAGAAATTAAACCAACAAACTGACCAAGCTGTGGGATGTCTCCGAGAGAAGCTTTAAGCATGTATCATTTACCTCATGTCAGCCTGGTTAAAATTGACTGACCAGTTCATTAGCCTTGTAAAGATCAAGCACACACAATCTTATTTGATAATTAAAACCTTTCATACCTAACTGACAAATGGTGATTTGTGTTATAGTTTTCCTCAAGTTTTGGTACCTTTCAGCCCCATCATCAAACAATCTAAAATATATAAAAGAACATTATTTATTTCCTTACTAAGTAACCTATTCATGATAGTACTGTACTACATTCAAATACCTGCTAGAGACTATATTGGGGGTTGATTGCAAAACTGTTGTATGCCCTTCTTCATTTCATACAAGTTAATACAGTTTTGCAGTTAACCCATGATATGTGAAAAAAGACCACTATGTACAATCAAACTAAAGAACATCAATCTATTCAACTGCATCAAAAAAGTGTCAATAAAGGCGATTTGAGCCGCGTCACGACAAAACCAACATAATGGGTTTGCGACCTGCATGTATCCAGACCAGTCTGCACATCCCCGCAGTCTGATGAGGATCCATGCTGTTTGCTTACCAACCCTATGACAAGTAGAGAAACTGATAGCGAACAGCATGGATCCTGATCAGACTGCGTGGATGCGCAGGCTGGTCTGGATCCATGCTGGTCGAAAACCCATTACGTTGGTTTTGTCGAGACGCGGCTCATATACACGTACATAAATATCGTTCATTTGTAAACAGCAATGATATATTTCTATTTTATAAATTTACACATGAATTCAATTTAATCTTGTACATTTTTACGAGTAAATGGACTTGTCCATCTCTTATCTTGACAAAACCATATGTTAGTTTTAGGTAAAATTTCAAAACTGTCTGAGAAAGCAGTCACCTTGCATGACCCAATACACAAGTATAGATCCCAACATGGGCTTTTACATAAATTGGAAAACAACAAACAATTTACTTACTTTGACTTCAGCTGCTCATTTATCTTTAACCCAGTAAATTCTGTGTCAAGTGCTGAAATACAAACTTAAAATGATCTTACTGAACAAATAAAGAATAAAGTAATTGGGAAATATTTGCCATCTTACAGCAATATTCTTATCCAGAACAAAATATTTTTGAATCTAGCTTTGTCAAATCAAATGATCTTAGTCAATATACATGTATTTTGACTAATCTCAACTAAATATAAAAATACATTTAAACCTGTTTTTATTTTTTTCATTTGCGGCTAAATTTAAAATGTCACAACTTTAATCTGATCGTTTTGTTTGATTTTTAATTTTGTTTAGCTCTAGATCTAGTTTAACTCTGGACCTAAAAGATAAAAAAAATTACCAATGAAATCACAATGTTTGACATCTTCAACAATTGTTGGATATTGCTCTTTAAATGTAGACTTCAAAACTTCCACCATTTTTCCAAATCTTTCACCTACATTCAATTTTTGTTAAAATGTAACTGTGTTTACAGTTTTGACAGTTTCACGTGCTGCTTTTGTTTACCAACAACCGTTATCATCCTTGAGATTTACGACTTTGCAGAACAAAACAACCTACTCGATTGAAATATTTAAACTAAAAAAGATGAAATTTAAACATTTGAGAAATTCAAAATTGGTTTGAAAATAAACAATTGAAACACAAATATGAGCTTTTTCAGTATCATAATTTTTACGACATTAATTTTTAACCAATCAGATTACTCGTTACAAAAGTCGTAGTGACACATAAACAAATGGTGGGAAATGGGAAGATTTGCATGTTCTTGCTCGTTTGAAAGTTAAATTATCGAAGTATTTGACATGTCTTTTGGAAAATGACACCTGACATGTTTCATTTATTTATTGTTTTGCTCACATTCACACCAGTAATAACTCAAAGTAAGCGCACATACTCAGTAAATACTTTAAATACAATTATTCTGCCAATCTTCATAAAAATCATGATAATACAGTCAGTGTAGGCAATCGGACATCTTATGAAAAGCGTTATTTTTTGCAATATTTTTGCAGTGCTTTAGACTGAAACATTCATATGGCATAATCAAATAGTAACAGGTGTCATTTCTTTTCTAAACATCGCAGAATTGTCACAATGATTAATATGAAAAAGGCAAAGCCTCAAAGCGAGCTCGATTTTTATTTTACATTTTCTGTTTTAAAATTGTCATTTGATATTTTATACACTGCTTCAGTTTATTCTGGGCCCTCCTGCTTCAGTTTATTCTGGGCCCTCCTTTCTATTATGGTTCCTATATAAGTAGACTGGACACCAGTCTACGCTTCCGTTTTCAATCAGAGTACATCGGCTTTTATCGTTATCTTGTAATTCGAAAAGTTGCGATGTGTCAATTCGGTACTTTGGACGGAAGTCTTCAAAACTATCACTATCTAGCAGGTACTCGCGTTATAGTAAAGCATGTTTTGCTAGCAGGCCCTTTGGGCCAGCTCGGCAAGCTCACTATCAAAGTTTTCTTAAAATCTTGACATCTACTGATGAAGAAAAAATAGAAATCAACGTGAAAAAATTGAATTGATTATTTCAAAATATAAGACAAACATTAACCAGTAACTATAGAAAATGTCATTTGAAAATATTAAAGCCTTCATTGAAAAAAAATATTATCTAAACAACTTGTCATTCAAGTAGTTCTGGATCACCTAAAACTTATATTTCCTTACAAACAAGTACTGCTTTTAAAAATTTAATATCAACTGATTCTTTTGTCAATGGAAACATTATGAACTTATCATTTTGTTTTTATTGATGAATAAAAAAGAAATTAAATGATGTGATTCGGTTTGCCTATACACATACTGTATTCAGTAATTTATATCTTGTATTATGGTGTGACTCAAAGAACAGAAAGGTTTATGATTGATTATCTGAATATTATTTGTTTAAGTAGTTGTTGACGTTGTTTTTAAATGAAAATTGTTCTAAACACAGTCCGCAAAATAACTTCTTTAGATCATAGGCCATTTAATTGGGCCTGCAACCAAGGTGAAGTTCTATGCCCGGACTGACTTGAACTACAAGCCCAAAACATTTATATAACAGTTTTTGTATGTTCTATTATTAAATGTGGAAAAAATACTTGTAGATAACACAGATATATATACAATATCTATATTTAGCTCCATGTAGATAATAAGTGAAAGAGAAGGTCTCCAGCCATGTCCATGTGCTAACTTCTTGACATGTACACTAGCTGATCCAGTTTGTAGTTCACAAATGTAAACAATGACTCTAAACATAAAGGTACATGTATTGTTACGGAAATTTATGATGATCCTTATCTAACAAATATAAAATGCCTGTTGGTCTTAATATTTTTGAAATTTTGCTGATCTAAATTTGAATTTACAGATCTTGGGCATGTGGTGTGTGCCTTATTTAGGCAGGAATTGAACTTCAGAATAAAATACTTTCCTGCTCAAAATATAAATTTAGTGCCTTATCTGGGTCAATGTGGTAGTTTTATTTTTGCCAAAATATCTGTGGTAATGTCCAAAATGATAGCTCTGGCCTTTGAATTTAATTTGGAGTTTTACCATCTGTCTGACAGAGAAAGTACTTTACCAGAGGTTAGAAAGTCAAACTGTCGAAGTCCTGCCTTTCCCACAAAACTGTCGGGTAAGCTTAATATGTAGAGCATTGATCTGTGAATTTGCTGGCCTGAAGGTTTGATTCCTGGTGGTACATGTAATTCACACTGTACCACTGCTCTGGTGAAAGTGAAGGCAACTAGTACTGGTAATCTGCTTGACAGCCTGTAAAGGAATGATATGATGGCTGAACTGTGCACTGGTGAATTGATAATGATTTGGAGGGTAAACTATCAACACCTGGCTGGTAATGGGTCTATGGTTACAATTGGGCATGAAATGCTGTAGTAATACTAGTATCTAAAAATCCATGAGGTACATATTCTTAATTCTAGTTTATGATATAATACTTAGATTCATTGTGCGGTGGTACAAACAGTTAGGCATTTTAATGAAAAATGTGATGTTCTTGTTGTAAAGGAATAATGTTCATAATAAATATGTTTTACCAAGATACTCTTGGCATATTTTCAGTAGATCATTGCTGAAGAGACAATTAAACAAGTCATTTTGAGTAACAAGTTTTCCATTATTATTTGTATAAATTAATCAGTGGTGATTGTTATGATTTTCAGATACAGCTCAGACTGTCATAGCAAATGCTGCATTTGAAGATGTAGCACCTTGTCCTTGTGATCTAACAAAGGGATCCTGTGATATAAGATGCTGTTGTGATGGGGTAAGCTTGTGCTTATTTCAATAATTTTAAAATAACAAATCATTTATAAGCCAAATATTAAAGATTCATGAATTTTTCCTCTTAAACCTCTTGCAGGGTCTTATTTACTGGTGTCCTAAAAAAAAAAAAGTAGGGAAATTTCTCTTTAAGTCGTGCTGATTTTCACTTAAATTTAATAAACTTCCAAGTTTGTTTGTTTTTTTTTGTTTTTTCGTCATTTTTTGCAAAAAATAACTGAGTTATTTTCCATCACAATGAAGGGAAGGAGGACTCTCCCCTTATCTATGAAAAAATGAGTCTTTGTCCATACAAATTTTCTTATATTGAAGTGACAGGAAGTATAGACTCATTATTCGAGAATATCTCACTAAGTTTACCATTACAACATAAATTACCTTAAATGGATTTGCCCATCTGTCAATACAGATTAAGTCATTCATTTTAAATGAAAAATTCAAAAATAATATGACAGATTGGATAGCATACAGTGCAGACCATGATCAGACAACACTGATGTATTGACTTATCATGGTCTGCACTGGTCACATGGGTATCATATGTTGCTGTCGGCAAACTAAATGTTAATGTAATTGACTTGCTCTGCTCTTCAGCATCATAATGCTTTAATTAGAAAAAAATCAACAGTAGTAGATGTATGTTATACACCTATAGTTCAGGCTTTGCAGATTTTTAATTATTAATAGACTTGTGGTCCATATCATCGGTTGAAATGCTTTTAAAATAGGATGTATTTTCATCTTGTAGATTAAAATATCCCCCTTGGCCCTTCGCCAAATTGGTTGTTTTCATTGCCTCAGATAAAAATGTAAACCCTGCTTTATTCTAGTCATTTCATAACTTTTTGTTCTTTCATTTGTTCTTTAATTGAAGAATAAATAAACTTGAGTACAGGATATACTAGTACGTACTGCTCTGCTTTAATATCTGTGTAAAAAAAAAAAAAACTTTTTATTTTGTAGGACTGTAGTAGTGATGAGAAACAAACATTTGATAGCTGCATCCCGTTTTTACCTGGAGGGCAGAGTGCCGAGGACCAGCAGTATGAATGTTCATCCAAACACCATAATAAACCTGATTGGTTCCCGTTCTTATGTGTAGTGTTTGAGTATAATGCATTCCTTGGTTACTTCTATGATTGGCAGTACAAGCTTGCGGAGAATAGTCAAGCTCTCCTTAGTCGACTTTATACCAGAACCTTCTACTGGTACAGGTTTGTAACACTTTAACTTATAAATGCAATTATTCTGTTGTAAGTCTTTTGTCAAAAGTATATAAACATATTGAGGGCTAAACCCAATATTGTCGTGAACTAGGCCTGAATTATAAGTTATTTCTTTTTAGCTCACCTGAGCTTGCTCAGGGTGAGCTTTTAGGATCGGTGAATGTCCGTCGTCCGTCGTCCGTCGGGCCGTCCACAATTACTTGTGAACACTCTAGCGGTCGCATTTTTGCCTCAATCATCATCAAACTTGGTCAGGATGCTTATCTAGTTGAAAGCTCGGATGAGTTCGAACATGGGTCATCTCGGATGAAAAACTAGGTCACAAGAGCTAAAAATAGAAAAACCTTGTGAACACTCTAGAGGTCACATTTTTGACCCAATCATCATCAAACTTGGTCAGGATGTTTGTCTAGGTGATAGCTTGGATGAGTTCGAACATGGGTCATCTCGGATGAAAAAGTAGGTCACAGGAGCTATAAATAGAAAAACCTTGTGAACACTCTAGTGGTCACATTTTTGAACCAATCATCATCAAACTTGGTCAGAATGCTTGTCTAGTCAATTGCTTGGATGAGTTCGAACATGGGTCATCTCTGATGAAAAACTAGGTCACAGGAGCTAAAAATAGAAAAACCTTGTGAACACTCTAGTGGTCACATTTTTGACCCAATCATCATCAAACTTTGTCAGGATGCTTGTTTAGATAATAGCTCGGATGAGTTCGAATATGGGTCATCTCGGATGAAAAAACTAGGTCACCGGAGCTATAAATAGAAAAACCTTGTGAACACTCTAGTGGTCACATTTTTGCATCAATCATCATCAAACTTGGTCAGGATGCTTATCTAGTTGATAGCTTGGATGAGTTCAAACATGGTCATCTCGGATGAAAAAGTAGGTCACCAGAGCTAAAAATAGAAAAAACCTTGTTAACACTTTAGCGGTCACATTTTTGCATCAATCATCATCAAACTTGATCAAGATGCTTGTCTAGGTGATAGCTCGGATGAGTTCCAACATGGGTCATCTCGGATGAAAAACTAGGTCACAGGAGCTAAAAATAGAAAAACCTTGTTAACACTCTAGTGGTCACAATTTTGACTCAATTGTCATCAAACTTGGTCAGGAAACTTGTCTAGGTCATTGCTGGGAATAAATCGAACATGGGACATTTCGGATGAAAAACTAGGTCACAGGAGCTAAAAATAGAAAAAATCTTGTTAACACTCTAGTGGCTACTGTTGTGATCCAAATATTCTGTTAATTGGTCTGAAAGTTTGTTTTGATGATTTCTAAGTCAAGATCGAACATGGGTCATCTTGGATGAAAAACTAGGTCACACCGCCCAAATATGGAAAAACCTTGTTAACATTCTAGTGGTCACATTTTCGACTCAATTATCATCAAACTTGGTCAGGATGTTTGTCTAGGTAATTGCTTGGATGAGTTCGAAATCGCATGTGAAACTAGGTCACCGGAGCTAAAAATAGAAAAATCTTGTTAACACTCTAGTTGCTACTGTTTTGATCCAAGTATCCTGGAAATTGGTCTGAAAGTTTGTTTTGATGATTTCTAGGTCAAGTTTGAATATGTGTCACCTGGGTAAAAAACTAGGTCGCACTGCTCAAATATGGATAATCCTTGTTAACACTGTAGTGGTCACATTTTTGACTCACCTGTCATGAGACTTGGTCAGAATGCTTGTCTAGGTAATTGTTTGGATGAGTTTGATAATTCAGGTGAGCGATCTAGGGCCATCATGGCCCTCTTGTTTTATTTCCTACAATCTAAAGTTGAAACCAGAGTTTTGCAGGTTCAGTTTTTAGCTCACCTGAGCTTGCTCAGGGTGAGCTTTTAGGATCGGTGAATGTCCGTCCTCCGTCCGGCCGTCCACAATTGCTTGTGAACACTCTAGCGGTCGCATTTTTGCCTCAATCATCATCAAACTTGGTCTGGATGCTTATCTAGTTGAAAGCTCGGATGAGTTCGAACATGGGTCATCTCGGATGAAAAACTAGGTCACAAGAGCTAAAAATAGAAAAACCTTGTGAACACTCTAGAGGTCACATTTTTGACCCAATCATCATCAAACTTGGTCAGGATGTTTGTCTAGGTGATAGCTCGGATGAGTTCGAACATGGGTCATCTCGGATGAAAAAGTAGGTCACAGGAGCTATAAATAGAAAAACCTTGTGAACACTCTAGTGGTCACATTTTTGAACCAATCATCATCAAACTTGGTCAGAATGCTTGTCTAGTCAATTGCTTGGATGAGTTCGAACATGGGTCATCTTTGATGAAAAACTAGGTCACAGGAGCTAAAAATAGTAAGACCTTGTTTACACTGTAGTGGTCACAATTTTTTATTCGATCATTATCAAACTGGGTCAGGGTGCTTGTCTAGATAAATGCTCAGATGAGTTCAAACATGGGTCGTCTCGGCTGAAAAACTAGGTTACAGGAGCTAAAAATAGAAAAATCTTGTTAACACTCTAGTGGTCACATTTTTGCATCAATCATCATCAAACTTGGTCAGGATGCTTATCTAGTTGATAGCTTGGATGAGTTCGAACATGGGTCATCTCGGATGAAAAAGTAGGTCACCAGAGCTAAAAATAGAAAAACCTTGTTAACACTTTAGCGGTCACATTTTTGCATCAATCATCATCAAACTTGATCAAGATGCTTGTCTAGGTGATAGCTCGGATGAGTTCGAACATGGGTCATCTCTGATGAAAAACTAGGTCACAGGAGCTAAAAATAGAAAAACCTTGTGAACACTCTAGTGGTCACAATTTTGACTTAATTGTCATCAAACTTGGTCAGGAAACTTGTCTAGGTCATTGCTGGGAATAAATCGAACATGGGACATCTCGGATGAAAAACTAGGTCACAGGAGCTAAAAATAGAAAAATCTTGTTAACACTCTAGTGGCTACTGTTGTGATCCAAATATTCTGTTAATTGGTCTGAAAGTTTGTTTTGATGATTTCTTAGTCAAGATCGAACATGGGTCATCTTGGATGAAAAACTAGGTCACACCGCCCAAATATGGAAAAACCTTGTTAACATTCTAGTGGTCACATTTTCGACTCAATTATCATCAAACTTGGTCAGGATGCTTGTCTAGGTAATTGCTTGGATGAGTTCGAAATCGCATGTGAAACTAGGTCACCGGAGCTAAAAATAGAAAAATCTTGTTAACACTCTAGTTGCTACTGTTTTGATCCAAGTATCCTGGAAATTGGTCTGAAAGTTTGTTTTGATGATTTCTAGGTCAAGTTTGAATATGTGTCACCTGGGTAAAAAACTAGGTCGCACTGCTCAAATATGGATAATCCTTGTTAACACTGTAGTGGTCACATTTTTGACTCACCTGTCATAAGACTTGGTCAGAATGCTTGTCTAGGTAATTGTTTGGATGAGTTTGATAATTCAGGTGAGCGATCTAGGGCCATCATGGCCCTCTTGTTTATGTTGTTACCCTAGCCTGGGATTCAGTGGTTGATAGTTTTTCCTTATAAATAACATATTTTTGCTTATTCATAACATACACGCTATTTCGAATTTGTTTGTGATTTTGATCGTATAGTATCATTTGGAGAATAGAAGCACATAAAAAAATCGACAGACTGGAACCCAGGCTATTCTTACCCTTACTCTCCAGAACATGTTAATTTCACGCCTCGAGGAATGTTAAAGTTAACTGTAAAACAATTCTTGAAGACTTGTTCATAAAAAGTAACGAGTAATTGAAAGATTTATCTGAACAGTGGCTTTTTACATCTTACCTGGACAGTAATGTTTTTTACTTGCAGCAACCCTTGCTTTTTAAATTGGGAAATTTTACCATGGTTAAATTTTTATAAATAGGAAAAATAAACAGGAAAAAATATGAAAATGTTTTGTGAAAAAAATCAGCTTGTTTGCAGAAATCTTCAAAATTTTAAAGAGATTTTAAGATTGAATTTAGAATTTTCAGAGCTTTTTCTTTCAATTTGGAAAAAGCTGATAATTTGACCACTATGAATTGTGTACAGGTACTTGAATATAATTTCAGAGAACTCGAGCCAAGAACTCTGCCTGATTCACCTGAGGGTGCTTACAAGTATGGAGTGAATATGAAGACAACTAAAGGCCTACTGACGCTTCCTCAGCCAATTTTGAGTGGCCAATGTTTATATACAGCACCTGTGCAGTACCTGAAAGATATAGACACCTCCTGCACATTTCAGTTATCTAACCGATTGTGCAGCCAGTCTTCAGTTCTAAGCGTGCTTTCATACATAAATAAAATAAACAATATTAGTGTTCTGGCTGGCAGTTCAAGCATTGTACCAGCTACAACGACTGTGGTATACAAGTGTGCCACAGATGTAAGTTCCTATATAAAATCTTCACAGACAATAAATGATTTAGTGGATAATACTCAAGTATATAAATTTAATTACAACTTGCCCACTGGCGAACAGTGTGTTGACGACTGTGCCGTGTGTGACAATTTCAACGATTCACCAAATACTGATACCCCAATCAACAATTGTCCATCACAGACACCCACAACTAGCCTGGACGCGAACGGTGTTTGTTTAAATGCTGTTATCGACGTAGACTACACAATAAAATGGACGGGTAACACAACCGAACAGTTAGACGCAGTTATAACTCTGGGTAATATAGAAATACAGAATGCCGCAGGAATTAATAATGTCCTTACACAGAAATATAAAACAACTTTCATCCATAATGTGACGGCACCAGGTGATGGAGCCATTGATAATTTCAATAACATCACCGACGCTTCATACGAGCGATCAGGCAGAGTAGGCTACGATATTGGACGTACGATATTTACCGGCTACGAGATTTTGAACACAACTCTGACACCACCTCAATTCATGTATGTTAACACCAACACGTCGAGGCAAATGGCAGTGTTCGATACATGTAAGTGACTCTTTTACTGTATTTATGAGAATGTAAAGTTATGCAGCCTGAAAAAAAAATCAGGAAAGGATAGTATTAGTTTGTCTTCTTATTATTATACCCCCGCACAACAAAGTTGTAAGGGGGGTATACTGGAATCAGCTTGTCCGTCCTGTCGTCTGGTGTTCGTCGGTTTTTTTCTTGTCTGCCAAATAACTTAAGCATCTTTTGACCCACAGTCTTCATATTTGGCATGGAGGTTAGTTATGATTAGTAGATGACCCTGATGATTTTGAGGTCAAAGGTCAAGGTCACAGGGCCTTGACTTCAAAAAGCTTTTCCACCCAATAACTGATGAAACCTTTTACCCACAGTCTTCATTTTTGGCATGGAGGTTAGTCACAATTAGTAGATGACCCCTCTTGATTTTGAGGTCACCAGGTCAAAGGTGAAGGTCACAGGGGATGTGACTTCAAAAAGCTTGTCCACTCAATTGCTTAAGAAGGCTTTTCTTCATATTTGGTATTGAGGTTGTTTGTGACTAGTAGATGACCCCTTTTGATTTTTAGATGACTGTGTCAAAGGTCAAGGTCACAGGGATTTTACTATAATAAGCTTGTCTGCTCAAATGCTTAAGAATGCCTGTCCGCAGTGACATTTTCACATTTGAAGCATGTAGAATACATAATTCAGCAATGCACTGGCTTAGTAACCTCAGATTTTGCAGGGAGGTTGTCTTTGAGCTCTCAATGGTCACTGTTGATTCTGACAAAGTGTTATGTGGGGGTATTCAAGCCATTACAGTGGCAGTTCTAGTTTCTTTGGTTACAAGTCCTCCATGGCAAAGTCTTTAAGGTTGCTTACTTGGACTTGCATGCTCTTTTTAGCTCACCTGAGCATATGCTCAGGGTGAGCTATTAGGATCACTCTTCGTCCGTCGTACGTCATCCGTTGTCCGTTCACACTTTTCAAACGACATCTCCTCTGAAACCATAAGGCAGATCATAATGAAACTTCACAGGGATGTTCCTTGTGTGAAGCCTTAACAAAGTTGTTCAAAGAATTCCATTCCATGCAGAACTATGGTTGCCATGGCAACCAAAAGAAAAAACTTTAAACATCTTCTTCTAGATAACCCAAAGAGCTAGAGCTTAGATATTTGGCATGAAACATCTTCTAGTGAGTGTCTACCAAGATTGTTCAAATAAAAGCCCTGGGGTCAAAATTGGCCCCGCCCCAGGGGGTCATTGATTTTCCTTATATGCATATAGTAAAAACTTTAAAAAATCTTCTTCTAAAAAACCCAAAGAGCTAGAGCTTAGATATTTGGCATAAAACATGTTCTAATGGATGTCTACCAAGTTTGTTCAAATAAAAGCCCTGGGGTCAAAATTGGCCCCGCCCCAGGGGGTCATTGATTTTCCCTATATGCATATAGTAAAAACTTAAAAAAATCTTCTTTTAAAGAACCCAAAGAGCTAGACCTAAGATATTAAGCATGAAACATCTTCTAATAAGTGTCTACCAAGATTGTTCAAATAAAAGCCCTGGGGTCAAAATTGGCCCCGCCCCAGGGGGTCATTGATTTTCCTTATATGCATATAGTAAAAACTTTAAAAAATCTTCTTCTACAAAACCCAAAGAGCTAGAGCTTAGATATTTGGCATTAAACATGTTCTGATGGATGTCTACCAAGTGTGTTCAAATAAAAGCCCTGGGGTCAAAATTGGCCCCGCCCCAGGGGGTCATTGATTTTCCCTATATGCATTACAGTGTAACTTCTGAAAACCGAACACCCATGGGACTTGTCAAAAAGTTCGGATTTCAGAGGTTTCCGGAATTCAGAGGTTTATGATAATGTGGACAAGACTTGAATTTCTATCAGTTTGTAGAAAAATTGTTAATTGCATAAACTTACATACTGTCCGATGCTAGTTAATTAATGATTACATCAAATGCAATACAATCCCTAAAGACGTTTGATGCATACATTGTCCCAATTAATTGTCATTTAATCCGCTAATAAACACTTCAAATTAACTGACCGTCGTAAATTACTTTACTTAACCGCATCAAATCAAACATACTATTTCACAGTTTGTGATTTTAACGCGTGTCAAATTACACGATCACCGCTAATTAGTAAACAATCGATAGGGTGATTAAATCTTCCCGCAGGGTAAACATTCTCGATTTACAATGCATTTCACACCTTTGGATATTTCCGGTTTTGGGAGGTAAAATTGCATGGATTTGACTCTAATTTTAGGAAAATATCGTCCGGAATTCAGAATTTAGAAGTTCCGGTATTCAGAAGTATTATATTAATAGAAAATAGAAGGGGAAAAAACGGGACCGAAAAAATTGTTCGGTTTTTAGAAGTTTCCAGATTTCAGAAGTTCCGGAATTCGGAAGTTACACTGTAGTAAAAACTTTAAAAAATCTTCTATTAAAGAACCCAAAGAGCTAGACCTAAGATATTAAGCATGAAACATCTTCTAATAAGTGTCTACCAAGATTGTTCAAATAAAAGCCCTGGGGTCAAAATTGGCCCCGCCCCAGGGGGTCATTGATTTTCCCTATATGCATATAGTAAAAACTTTAAAAAATCTTCTTCTAAAAAACCCAAAGAGCTAGAGCTTAGATATTTGGTGTAAAACATGTTCTAATGGATGTCTACCAAGTTTGTTCAAATAAAAGCCCTTGGGTCAAAATTGGCCCCGCCCCAGGGTTCATTGATTTTCCCTATATGCATATAGTAAAAACTTAAAAAAATCTTCTCTTAAAGAACCCAAAGAGCTAGAGCTAAGATATTAAGCATGAAACATCTTCTTATCAGTGTCTACCAAGTTTGTTCAAATAAAAGCCCTGGGGTCAAAATTGGCCCCGCCCCAGGGGGTCATTGATTTTCCCTATATGCATATAGTAAAAACTTTAAAAAAAATTCTTTTAAAGAACCCAAAGAGCTAGAGCTAAGATATTTAGCATAAAACATGTTCTAATAAGTGTCTACCAAGATTGTTCAAATAAAAGCCCTGGGGTCAAAATTGGCCCCGCCCCAGGGGGTCATTGATTTTCCCTATATGCATATAGTAAAAACTTTAAAAAATCTTCTTCTAAAAAACCCAAAGAGCTAGAGCTTAGATATTTGGTGTAAAACATGTTCTAATGGATGTCTACCAAGTTTGTTCAAATAAAAGCCCTTGGGTCAAAATTGACCCCGCCCCAGGGTTCATTGATTTTCCCTATATGCATATAGTAAAAACTTAAAAAAATCTTCTCTTAAAGAACCCAAAGAGCTAGAGCTAAGATATTAAGCATGAAACATCTTCTTATCAGTGTCTACCAAGTGTGTTCAAATAAAAGCCCTGGGGTCAAAATTGGCCCCGCCCCAGGGGGTCATTGATTTTCCCTATATGCATATAGTAAAAACTTTAAAAAAAATTCTTTTAAAGAACCCAAAGAGCTAGAGCTAAGATATTTAGCATAAAACATGTTCTAATGGGTGTCTACAAAATTTGTTCAAATAAAAGCCCTGGGGTCAAAATTGGCCCCGTCCCAGGGGTCATTGATTTTCCCTTTATACATAGAGTAAAAAGTTAAAAATCTTCTATTAAAGAACCCAAAGAGCTAGAGCTGAGATATTTAGCATGAAACATGTTTTATGGATGTCTACCAAGTTTGTTCAAATAAAAGCCCTTGGGTTAAAATTGGCCCTGCCAGGGGGAGGGGGGGGGGGGGGTCAAAAGTCATTGTTATTCATAATTTGTGTATAGTAAAATCTTAACATCATGAAATATCTTCTAATGGGTGTCTTCCAAGTTTGTTCAAATAAAAGCTCTTTGGTTTAAACTGGCCCAGCCCTGAGGGCCTATGTTCAGGTGAGCGACCCCAGGGCCATCATGGCCCTCTGGTTATATGATGCCAGAGACTTTGATTTCTTTCAAGTGAGGAAACAATTCTGCTAGGTAACGGAAGATTTGTGATTGTAAACAAAATTAATGTCTGTTCAAGTTTGAGGTAACACAGAGAATGAAATATTAAAAACGATTTTTCTCCTGGCAGAAAATGAAAAGTCACCATATTATCTTTTAAAATGTTTGTGCATCTTAAAATCCAACAAAAAAATCCTTCCATTATAGTGGCTGTTTGAAATTGTACATTTATTCAATGACTATTAGGGGGCATCCGTGCCCAAGTGGTTATGGTCGTTGACTTCAAACCACCTGCCCCTCACCGCTGTGGGTTTGAATCCCTACAGGAACTTTGGATTCTTTCATGTGAGAAAGCTTTCCAGCAGGCTTACGGAACGTCGGTGGTTCTACTCAGGTGCCTGTTCGTGCCTCAAATAATGCACGGAGGGGCACCTGAGGTCTTCCTCCACCAGTAAAGCTGGAACGTCGCCATATGACCTATAATTTGTTAGTTTGATGTAAAACCCAATAAATGAAACAAATAAACAATGAGTGTTATCTCACTTGTAGATAATTAGGTTGTAGGTTATTGAATGAACCTTTCCAGGGCTTGAGATTAAATTGGTCAAGGTCTTTGAAGCTATAAAATTCATTTTTCTCATTTTTCTGTCCAGTTCTATGCTTTAAACATTTGGGAGACAAGCCTTAAAGTTTGGAAACATACCTAAAAGTCAATGTCTGAAAAAGGTATGAACAAGTCACACCTGTTCTGCTTTGGGAATGGATCTTTTTGACCAAAAATAATTTTACATGGAAAAAAAAGCTTATACTTTTTATCCCCCGCCGAAAATTTTCGGCGGAGGATATAGAAATAGTCTCCGTCCGTCCGTCCTTCTGTCCGAAATTTTTGTCCGGAGCATATCTCTAAAAGTATTTGAGTTATCAACTTGAAACTTCATAGGTGGATAGACCTCATTGAGGAGGAGTGCAGTGCACAAGAATGATAACTCTACCTTGCATGATTTTTGAGTTATTGCCCTTTGTTATTTTTCAAAATTGATTTTTGTCCGGAGCATAACTCAAAAAGCCTATGAGATATTAACATGAAACTTCATAGGTGCATAGATCTCACTCAGGAAGTGTGCTGTGCACAAGAATGATAACTCTTCTTTTCATAATTTTTGAGTTATTGCCCTTTGTTATTTTTCATACCTAATTTTTCACCTGAGTGGAGCATAACTCAAAAAGTGTTTGAGATATCAACATGAAATGTCATAGAAGGATAGATCTTATTGAGGAGGAATGTTGTGCGCAAGAATGATAACTCTTCCCTATACAATTTTTGAGTTATTGCCCTTTGTTGTTTTTTTCATGCTATTTTGTCCAGAGCTTATCTCAAAAAGTATTTGAGGTATCAACTTGAAACTTCATAGGTGGATGGATCTCATTGAGGAGGAGTGCAGTGCTAAAGAATGATAACTCTACCCTGCATTATTTTTGAGTTATTGCCCTTTGTTATTTTTCAAAATTAATTTTTGTCCAGAGCATAACTCAAAAAGCCTAAAAGTTGAGATATCAAAATGAAACTTCATAGGTGCATAGATCTCACTCAGGAGGTGTGCACTGCACAAGAATGATAACTGTACCTTTTATAATTTTTGAGTTATTGCCCTTTGTTATTTTTCATACTTAATTTTTCAATTCAATTTTTTTCTCAAAAAGTATTTGAGGTATCAACTTGAAACTTCATAGGTGGATTGATTTTACTGTGGAGGGATGCAGCACACAAGAATGATAACCTACCCTGCATTATTTTTCAGTTATTGCCCTTTGTTATTTTCAGCCATCAGTATTCACATAGGTTTCAAATCTGTAATCACTATAGCCATCAGTTTTCATTACCAAAACTTTCCAAAAGACCTTTTAAAATGGAATTATTCTGCTCTACTACATATACATTCTTCCAATGAGCAAACACATTCGGCGGGGGATGGCCATGTTGACATGGCTCTTGTTTTATAGATAACTTATTGTTGTTGCTGTATTGTTGCTGCTGTTGTTGTTTTAGCTGCGGATGGCTTGTGTAGGAACGCTGGAAGAAGGAGTATAAAGTTTCAAGAGGATATCACCACTCGGTGTAAATTGATGTTAAATCATGCAGAGTTTTCTGACTGCTCTGGTTTAAGGTATGATATTATTATTTGTTCTCTATTTAACCTTTAGAATTTATTTAATGAAGAGAATTTGAAGCTATCCATTATTGATTCAATTAAGAGAAAAGAGAATTCGATGGTAATATTCAAGTACTTATATTAACAGCCAACATTTTTTCATGTACATGTATAATTTGAAAACGTTATTATATATTTCATTATAATTCATATTTAAAATGATAAAGAGCAGATTTTCTTACTTTTATAGCTGTCCAGGATATTGAATTTGTTCACTGGATGAAGCTATCCAACTTACTTTCTGATAATTGGTATTAGCAGCAAACCAATTGTGCCTGTTTTACTACAGTACCGCAAACAATCAGTATGGCAGTAATCCTGGAATGTCACTATATGAATAATAAACTAAATATTTCTTAGAACCAAACTTATTTTTTCAAATGTTTTTCAGGAAGTTGATCATAAATAGACTAAACAACCTGATGCCATCAAATTTGATTGGTCGTCGAGGTTACAATGATAATACTAACAGAGGATACTGGCTTGAGGTTCTCAGGTAAGAGTCTATTCTTGTTCTCCTTTCTAATTATTTTTCCTCAACACATGGTTTTAAACAGTAGTATGAAGGCCATTATTAGTGGTTCATTTTAGTGTCCATACAACAGTTAAGAGGTCTATATGACAGTTTAGTGGCCCATATGACAATTCAGTGGTCCATATGAAAGTTTACTGAGTTTAGTGGTCCATACAACAGTTTAGAGGTCAATATGACAGTTCAGTGGTCAATATGACAGTTCAGTGGTCAATATGACAGTTTAGTGATCAATATGACAGTTCATATTGTTTTATATTATGAATAAACATTAACACAAAATTTAAAAAAAAAACAAACAAACTGATTCTATAATTCTGGTTAAAAGAAAATGCCAAGTCACAAAATTGTTACTTCAGCAGTTTGTTAGCTATTTTGGGTCAACCCAGGTTTATACAAGTAGTTGCTTAATATATGAATAAATTCTAAACAGTATATCAGCAATTCATAGTTTTTATTTTTCTTTCTTAAATGTTTTTGGAGATTTTAATCATGTTGAAAACAATGATTTTTGGCTCAATTTAACAGGGATGACTTGAAATCCAGTTGTGATCTTAGCGAGTATTTCCCATTAGGTATGAGCCCAGTTGACAACCGCACAGGAATTTGTTACAACATTACCGATGGAATACATCTGCAGATTTTTTATGGAGTAACTGGAAAATCTAATGGATTTCCCATCTACGAAATTCTTGGAAGTAAAGTCAGGTAAGAAAGCACTGTAGTTCATGAAGCTTCTAGAATCAATTTACAGCCACCATTATGACTATACAGTATAGGTTGATAATTTTTATTGAATTATGGAGGGTCCTCCATGGCTGAGTGATTTTGGGTCATTTACTTGCGTCATCACTGTAGTTTTGAGCCCCTAAGCATCTTGGCATACTTTATGTGAGAAAGCTATCCGCGAGCTTACAGAACTTCAGTGGTGCTTGTTTGTGTTGAAATAAAGGACAGAAGGACATTTGAGGTCTTCCTCCACCAGTAAACCATGTGACCTGTACTGTGTTGGTGTGATGTAAAACCCAATCACGAAAAAAAATATAGTATATGTAATTGAAGTATTTCAAGAGATTTATTGGCATATTTAAAAGAGAATCAGGAAACAGGTGTTTTTTACTCAGAAGTTGATTCTGGAAGGTTGTTTGTTCTACTACAATGCCTGCTTTTGCCTGAAATACTGCATAGAGGGGCACTTTGTGGCCTCTCAAAACCCGTAAAAGCTGGAAAGTTGCCATATAACAAATTTTCAAATATTTACTTAACACTAAGGGGAAACAACTATGCAGAGGTGGCTTATTGTTTTAGGTTAATGCTGGTAGTGGCCATAAACAAGCCTTCACATTCATGCAGTCTGACCAGGCTCTATACTGTTGGTAGCTGAGCATAGTGATACTGAAATCCCAACACTGCTTACGGACCATTCCATGTTCAAATCTGGGCAAGTTCATTATACAGTCCCAGTGATTGTACATACTTTATTCAAAGCTGACCCAAAATGTTTAAACATGTATTATTCAGCTTGATACATGTATGTTATATTATATAGCATATTATATGTTATATTATAAATGTATACTGTTATTAAACTGTTAAATCATTTACAGTTATTCCAATTCAACCTGGCAAGTACAATGTAGCGGGCCTGCTGGTGGCGTGTGCCGAGAAACAAACTCACAACCATTTTATGTGACCAATTCTGTGAGGTTTATAGAAATTCCACCAGTGACCCCTGAACCTGTCTCAAAGTAAGTGTAATTTACATAAAATCCACTGTTAATAGATATTAAAGTTTGAAAAATCAACAACAAAAAACAGAAAAACAATATTGTCACATACCTATTGCAAATCTGTGAAAATGGTATGGCACAGCTGTGCATATATTTTGATGTGGTGTCCTTTGCATTATACAAACAAAGTGTAAAGACGCGATCACATAATTATAATATTGATGATTCTAATTTGTCTTCTTTAACATCTGAATTTCTTCTCTTATTATGAAAAATTATTTATTTTGACTTCACAGATACTATGAAGTGCCTAGAGAAGAAGACAAGCAGTTATGTCCGGGGGATCGTTGCTGGGACAATTTATTCTACCCATTTACACGGCGATACAGTGCCGACAATCGAGAATACGTGTTCGGAATGGTCTCTTTGTCTATCATATTCTTTATAGGATATTTCCTTGTTGCTAGACCATTCTGGTGAAAACATTTATCTAGTATTATAATGTAAAAAGCTGCAGAAGGGCGAGGAAAAGTTTTAATTAGTGCTTAAATGTGCAAAATAGTTTTGAAGATTGATATATACAGACAGTTAGTAAGCCATGGATACTACAATATATACAGAAAGAAATTTTGTAGGCATTGGATACTACCCCTTGTATACTAGTGGTACTCTTATAATGTACGTGTATTTCAAATTGGAAGCCTCTAAAGGTGTTACAGGCATTGTATACATCAAAGTGCTGCAGCACTGAATGCGACGGACATGCAACCGGAGAGACATTAATTAAGGCTTCTTTTAGAAAAACAAAAACAAAAACAAAACACAAAATATATAACAAATATATAACAGAGAAAATTTGTTCCATACAAGTTCGAGATTTGTAAAGCAATATATTTGGTGTCCCAAATTGATATAATTCAGATTTTCTACTTTCAAGCACTTAAATACAGAATGAAATTTATGCCTAAAAACTCTGGTCAAACTTGTAAATCAGTGTCCTTATCGATTTATTCTAAGAAATGATATGTAAATAGAAAAAAAACTATCAACGAAATATTTCTAGAATAAATCCAGGCAAATAAAGTTCAAACATAAAACATTATACATTTGAGAATGCTATTTAGAATTGCTTCGTGTTATATCATAGTGGGCATACAGACAATAAAATATAAGTCATTTGTATTTTTATTTCTCTTGGATATGTCTCATTAAAAAAATGGTTAAAATCATCAGCAATTAATAGTGTATTTCTTAGATTTTTTTTATTTACAAGGTAAAGATGTAGAGGCCAGAGCACATCGTTTTTATTTTAATTTAAATGTCACTTAAGCACTACAGTGTTTAGTTGTCCTTTTCAACTTCACACTAAATTCCATTTTCAACTTGTTTGCTTCTTACAATTGTATAGCATTTCTAAAAGTATTGCATTGCAATCCGCTGGTTTATTAATTACATGTTTAATGTGTACTTCCTAATCGCCTGTCCAAAAATCAGAACAAGTGAAGCAGAATCTATTTTTAGAATAGCGAAGGTTAACTCATATCATGACCTAGTAAAATATGTAAACAAGCCACAAGAATAGGAAGTAGAACTGATATTATAACTTAATTCCTTACCATGAAAGACTACATGGCGGTAAAGTGTCTTACATGCATTTTCAAAAATAGATATTTATACTAGCCATTGTACTGTATCATATATATTAATAACTGCTGAATATTCAGCTAAACCCGCGGTATGAGTCACGAAAATAGTTCTTCTTTTATTAATGCGCGAGTTATCCTAGAGTCACGAAAAACTTTTGATTTGTTAATAATAATGTTTTGTATAATGTAGAAATATTTATTTCCTACTAATAATGTCTTGGAACTCAGAGGATACACCTTTATTGAAGTATAATTTGCTGTCCTACTTTTTCGATAGCGGTAAATCGTTTTAGCAGTAATTTGCATATTGCACAATAATACTACGGGACTACAACGTTTTTATCAATAATATACGTTCATATTTTAACTTGGATAACTTAATTTGAAATTGAAAAGGCTAAATATGGAAGACATTAAGATATCCAGACAAAGTATGGGAGTTTTGAAGGATCAAATTCATGTACTATTTCTTGGGCTGTTAATTGGTTTAGGACACATTGCGCGAGTGTAGCCAACGAAATCCCATGTGTAGATGACTTAGCTCTGAACGCGCCTGAGGGCGCGTCCGTCGCAAAAATAAGAAAGGTTGTAAACAATTGTATAGGCAAGTATGAGTATAAACAATTTATTTTGGATTCACTTTTTTATGAACAAGAATGGTTTGTAACTTGTATCCTACATGTGTTTTAGGTTTCTTTGGACAAGAAGTTTTATGTACCTTTTTTATGAAGTAATGTATAGTGATACATGTAAGTAAGGATTGTATAGAATAGGCAGTAATGTAACGAATGTTTAAAGAATAACCGTTATACCTCTGTCTGAAACCCGGCTGTTAGAAATTACTGACAGGCGACTTTATTCACAGGTTAAATTGTATTCTAAATCCTGATATTGGACTTCATATACTCCACAACAGCCGGTTTCTATCCAGATGGCATTTAAAACAGGGGCGGCAAAATCAATTGTCCATATTGCCCAGCTTGCTCGGATTTTGCCCGCCCTTTAAAACAGGTTGATTTGTAGATTTTATGTAATTTAAATATGAAAGTCACCATGTGTACACTAGATGACAAAAAAAATGTTAGATGTACATGAGTCTGTGAAATTATTTATGGATACATGTATTTCTTTACGCATATTTACTGTATACATTAACATTGCCTATGATATTGTTAATGTCTGGATGCTGTGATATTTGTAGTAATAGTTAGTTAGTTTAATCATGATTTTATAATTAATATGTAATATTATTTATTTATTGTATAACTTAAACAAAGAAATAGATTTTTTTTAAATATGTATCCAAGTGTTGTTATAGATATTACCATGGTAATAGTCATAATTTTCTCTGACAAAAACTCTTTATACTTTTATACAGTCATGGAATATCCAATATATCTTTGTTAGTTCAAAGTTGTTTTTTTTATAGGTCTGAATCAATAACCGCTGTGCAAAATTTCAGGTCATTGCTAACTGTACTGTATTGTATTTTTTGTTCAAAATTTAAGAACAATGTATCTCTATTTATTTAGGTTAAAAGGCAGATACCTTAACAACTCGGTCATAAGATTATAAAGTTTTTTTTTCTAGACTCAAACTGTTTACTCAGATATTGAAATCCTTTAAAACTGCAAATCGACTGTTGTTCCAAATCAAAGCAAAGCAATTTCAGTATATATTTCTGGTAAGGGTTGTAAAAAATCTGTATTGTTTTATATATAAAGGCCCATTATGCCTCGGAAATTATACCAATTCTATTTCTCAAAAACTTTTACTTTTTGGTATCTTGTTACAGTTTTCAAACTAATACTTATTTGATATATGCATGAACTATCTTGCAACTTAAGCTCTGTTAGCAATTGGTATAATTATAGTGAATTAGTATTTTGTATGGAAGTCAACATACTACTTTATTTACAATTTGCTACCTTTATGACACATTATTATATACAGAACATCCAGTGCTACTTTTTTTAGTTGTGCCCTAAATCTATTATTCAAACACTATTAAACACGCATTTGACATTTTTTAAGAATGGGAGAGAAAAAATTGATTTCTGAGGCATAACATGCTTTTAAGTCTTGACAATAGCATTGAGAAGAAAAGGCCAATTTTCTTGCTTCATATAGGAAAACATGAAGTTGAAATCACACTTCTGAAATCATGTTAATCTAAATTTCTAAGTGATTTTGGCAGCCACTATTTATTACCCTAAGCATTTTCAAAGTGCTAGTTTGTTAAATACATTATCTAATATTCCAAACTTCTTACTGAAAACAAAATTGCAGATAAATGAAAGTTATTTTCATGTATAAAAACATCCAACTGTTTCCTTTCATTACGGACATCTGAAGAGAACTTTGGACATTAACAGACATTGTGTGAAATGTACAACTGGGTCATCGAAGGGGCCTCTGTGGCCGAGTGTTTATGGTCGTTGACTTCAAACCACTTGCCCCTCACCCCAGTGTGGGTTTGAATCCTGACAGGGACTTTGGATTCTTTCATGTAAGGAAGTTTTCCATATAGCTAACAGAACATCAGTGATTCTACTTGGGTGCCCTTCATGCCTGAAATAATGCACAGAAAGGCACCTAAATTCTTCCTCCACAAGTAAAACTGGAACATCGCCATATGACCTATAATGTGTTGGTATGACGTAAAACCCAAACAAACGACTGGGTCAATATGAGGACACCTGAGAATATTGTCATTATAGTCAGATCACTGAATACTGATGGTGCATCAGTTTTAGTATTTAAATCTGAAATCTCTCTAATATTATCCAGTATTATCAACATCATTCCAGATCTTTCATCAGCCTGGTGTCAATAAAGTATGACAGGGTTGGGTATAACTTCTATGTGACTACAGCTAACACAGTACTGCACTTAGGTAAAATAATCAAGCCAACTTAGTATTTTAATCAATGCACCATCAGATGTCCAAATACACAAATCTGCCTGTGACAATCCCCCACCCCCAACTCATCTCAAGATGTACAAAAACTATAAATAGAAAACTGAACACTGAGTCAATGTCATGAATATTTAATTATTGCTTGACTTTAGAAGCACCAGCGTATGTGTGAAGACAAAAACAGTATATGTAAAATGTTATTACATAACACATAAAAATGTACAACAACTCTTACACAGATCTGAACACACCAAATTACACAGACAACAATACATGACGGCTACATTATTTACAAACAGCTAAGATTGGTAAAAATTTTGTACTCCCTTGTAAACATCTAAATAATTTATCAGATCCATATAGCTTAACTTCTTAAAGGAGCTCCAATGAGGTCCAAAAGCATAAAAACATAGATCAGCTCGGGCACTGAAAACAAAAAAATATTCAAAAACAAGTAACAAATATTATCAGAAATCGATTGGAAATCTTATTTTTGTGCCATTCATAGCCCAATTTAAGTGAAAATCGTTGCAATGCTTTTCAATTTTAGGGCATCTATTCGCAATAAGAATAATTATTAAGGCAAAATGGAGTGAGTGAATAATCTGAAAATTTTCACACAAGTTATTGGTCTAAACCTTCAACAAATGGAACATTAATTTAGAAAAAATAAATTCTAGTTGTGTCATGTCAAAAAACCTCAGTGGAGTCCCTTTAATCCAGGCAGAAACTTAACATCACTTGATACCTGGTTACTAAAGTTACAGTTGTGATTCTTCCTTTATAATATTCTCAGAATGTATATTTCTTTATTTATAACAGTTGCTGTTTTAACCCTTGCCATGCCGAATATTGAAGATAAATAGACTTGTCCATCTTTCAGTCTGGACAAAACCGTTTATCATTTTGACACAAAATTTCCAAATCAGTATACAGAATGAATAGCAAACAGTGCAGACCATAACCAAATGGTACGAGTGCACCAGCTGACCTTGGTCTGCACTGGTCAGCACGGGTAGAAGCAGTTACTGCTAACAGTTAGTATTGTATATTTTTATGTTCCTCTAATAAAATAAAAATTTCTATGAAAATTGCCACATAAATAAATTATTCCTGTAATTATTTAAAACAAGAATAACAAAAGATGACTTTGTAAAAACAAAATGCCCCTGTCAAAAATATGTTTAGTATCAAATGTTAAAGTGAGGTTATGGTGAAAATTGAATTTTGAAGAAAAAACCTGATCTTGACAGCCAAGGACAATAAGGGGTCAAGGTCATATTATGTTAAAACTAGAACTATCACTAAATGTGATTAATACCCCCACAAGTCTGCTTCGGAAATGAGGATGTTACTAGTAACAGAATACCTTGTAATAGAATTGAAACATAGAGTTATGGTTGTGGGCAATTAAAGATAATTGTGGTTCATGTATGTTCATGTATGTTGCATTTCCTTTCAATGTGGTTGGCCATTGATGAAGTTTAATTGAATTACTCTGTAATAAGTCCAGAAAGACAAAGAAAAAGAACAAAGGGCAATAACTCTATAAATACTGAAGATAGAGTTATAGTTCTTGTGCACTGCACTTCCTCTTATTGTGCTTGACCATTGTATGAAGTTGTTTTGAATTCCAACCAGTACGTTTTAAGTTATGCTCCGGACAAGGAAAAGTATCAAAGGGCAGTAACTCTGTATTTTGT
Organism: Ruditapes philippinarum; assembly: GCF_026571515.1. Lineage (NCBI taxonomy): Eukaryota > Metazoa > Mollusca > Bivalvia > Venerida > Veneridae > Ruditapes > Ruditapes philippinarum. The sequence goes on from NW_026865227.1 coordinate 25,543, forward strand.
CAAAATGGAGTTATGGCTCTTGTGCACTGCACTTCCTTTTAATGTCCTTGACAACTGTATGAAGTTGTACTGAATTCCAACCAGTAGTTTTCAAGTCATGCTCTGGACAAGGAAAAGTAACAAAGGGCAGTAACTATGTAATTAGTCAAGATGGAGTTATGGTTCTTATGCACTGCACTTCCTCTCAATGTGCTTGACCATTGTATGAAGTTATAATGAATTCCAACAATAAGTCTTCAAGTTATGGTCCGGACAAAAGAAAGCAATGGCAAAGTAACAAAGGGCAATAACTCTGTAATTAGTCAAGATGGAGTTATGGTTCTTGTGCACTGCACTTCCCCTTATTGTGCTTGGCCATTGTATGAAGTTGTTTTGAATTCCAACCAGTAGTTTTAAAGTCATACTCTGGACAAGGAAAAGAAACAAAGGGCAGTAACTCTGTAATAAGTCAAAATGGAGTTATGGTTCTTGTGCACTGCACTTCCTCTCAATGTGCTGGGACATTGTATGAATTTATAATGAATTGCAACAATTAGTCTTCAAGTTATGGTCCGGACAAAAGAAAGCAATGGAAAAGTAATAAGGGCAAGTTATGGTCCGGACAAAAAAAAGAAGGCAATGGAAAAGCAACAAAGGGCAATAACTCTGTAATTACTTTAGATAGAGTTATGGTTTTTGTGCACTGCACTTCCCCTTATTGTGTTTGACAATTGTATGAAGTTGTTTTGAATTCCAACCAGTAGTTTTCAAGTTATGCCACGGACAAGGAAAAGTAACAAAGGGCAATAACTCTGTAATTAGTCAAGATAGAGTTATGTTTCTTACGCACTGCACTTCCTCTCAATGTGCTTGACCATTGTATGTAGTTATATTGAATTCCAACCATTAGTCTTCAAGTTATGCTCCGGACAAGGAAAATGCAACGGACAAAAAAAAAGCAAATGGAAAAGCAACAAAGGGCAATAACTCTGTAATTACTTTAGATAGAGTTATGGTTCTTGTGCACTGCACTTCCCCTTATTGTGTTTGACAATTGTATGAAGTTGTTTTGAATTCCAACCAGTAGTTTTCAAGTTATGCCCCGGACAAGGAAAAGTAACAAAGGGCAATAACTCTGTAATTAGTCAAGATATAGTTATGGTTCTTATGCACTGCACTTCCTCTCAATGTGCTTGACCAATGTATGTAGTTATATTGAATTCCAACCATTAGTTTTCAAGTTATGCTCCGGACAAGGAAAATGCAACGGACGTCTGGACCGACCGACCGACCACCGGGTGACTCCTATATACCCCCCCCAAACTTCGTTTTTGGGGGTATAATGAAGGTATCATGCAGGTGGGTTTGTTTTCTTATTATTTTAACAATGATATACCATTACTTTGTACAACAGAAATGTGATAGCAATGGTTAGAGTTTCCAACTATCCACAGATAGGCAGCATAAAAACAAACATTAGGACAGCTTTTTATTACTGACACAACTATAAGGACAGCATTATATGGCTGGTACAAATACTAGGACAGCTTTATACATGGGTGCAAGTTTTCAGGCACATGCCTGAAGCTCAGGTATTTGTGACAAATTTCATGATGTTTTACTATTAGATTAGGAAAATGATTATGAATAACATTTTCAGGTTTTTCCAAATTTTCAACTTGCATGCATGTTTATATGACTGACGCATAAGGACAGCATTATTTGGCTGACACATGTATAAGGACAGCTTTATATGGCTGGCACATGTATAAGGACAGCTTTATATGGCTGGCACATGTATAAGGACAGCTTTATATGGCTGGCACATGTATAAGGACAGCTTTATATGGCTGGCACATGTATAAGGACAGCTTTATATGGCTGGCACATGTATAAGGACAGCTTTATATGGCTGGCACAAATATTAGGACAGTTAAATATTATTGTATGACTGGCACGTGTATAAGAACACTTTTATATGGCTGACACATACATGTATAAGGACAGCTTTATATGGCTGGCTTAACTATCAAAACATAGTATTAAAACTGGTACAATTATAGGACAATTTTACATAACTGACAAAAATATAGCCTGTCTCATGTTTAGCCGAGTCACATAAAATCTGTCTTACATTAAAGGGAGACTTAGGCAAAATTTTGATTTTTTAGTTTTGAATTTTTCATTCATTATTCTGTAAATGCCCTCAAAATAAATATATTAGACAGTCAAAGAAACAAAAAATTTTTCAATATAAAGAATAAAATGGTTGTTTCCTAACTTGACCCGCGTGGGTCAGGTTAGAGCGCTAGGATTTCACAATAATTGTCAAAGGGAACTCTGGAAACGTTAAAGAACATGTCAAATGATTGACTTAGATTTGTTTCAACCATTCAATATCCACACTATCTATTATTGTAACTTCAAGGGTTGGTTCAAGTAATCTGACTTGTTTTAAAACTATTTGGTGATTCTATTGGCGTCTAAATTTTGTTCAACATATATAGATATATTTACGCTTCAAACCCAAAATATATAGAATTTTAACAGAAATTCATGCTGAAACTTCCAGAAAAGTCATTTTAGTGTGATTTGAGTACATAAGATCATTTTAATATTTTTGTCATTATTTTGCCTGAATATCCCTTTAACAGGTTTCACAAATGTTTTTCTTTTCCCTTAAACTTGGTTATATATGTAAAAAGCATTCTAAAAACAGTTAAACACAGATAAATTCAGATCAACATAGCGTAAAAAGCACATGATTAAAAGAAAATCACAATAAATACTGTTCAAAAACATAAACATACAAAAAGCAATTATAATTTTATTATCAACAATATTTCACAATGTGCTGTGTTCCCAATAAAAGCAATAATCATTCTGGGAAATACAGTAAAAGCTGTCAGATAAACAGCATGCTCAACCTTTTTTCCAGCGCTAGATGGTAAAACAAGTGCTACATAAAAATTTAAGTCTATAAAGGGGAATAATCCAATGAAAAAATGCTAGAGTTACAGGTCCTGTTTAATGATCTACAAAGGCTGTGACTAAAAAAAGGATTGGAGCACCACACTAAATACCGTATTCCGGTATATACCGGACAAGGCGCTTGAATGATAAAATGCTAAAATCTTGTCTTTTTACCCAACGGAATGAACTTTAACAGGTCTAATTCATCTTTTCACACCGAATCAAGTACGATAATCAAGGAAAAATGTAAAATTCGGCGAAAAAAACGATATTTGTCTATTTTGTGATCATGATTTCTGCAAGCGTCTAGAGGTACTGCTCCAATCCTGTATTGAGCTAAATCCATCTACAAATATGACCCTGAAGTAGTGTGTGCAGTTGAAATGAAATAAAAACTGGTGACAAAACCTTAACCAGGACTTTTTATTATGTACACAAAGGGGAATAAAAATGATTAAATTGATGCAAGAGTTATGTGTCTTGGACTGAGACCTCTAAACATGTGAAGTTTGTTTAAAAAAAGAGTACAGACATTCAATGGTATTGAAGAAAAAACGTTAATGCAAAATATGAACACAGTTTTACATCATTACAGCTGTTGAAACATGAGATTTCAAACAGTCTATGAGAAGCTGAATTTAAAATTTATTTGAAATTTTTGTTTTTAATTTTTCTCTCTTTAATCTATACAATCAAATGAGCCATGTCATGACAAAACCAACATAGTGGGTTTGCGACCAGCATGGATCTAGACCAGCCTCCGCGCAGTCTGATCAGAATCCATGCTGTTCGCTATCAGTTTCTCTACTTGTAATAGGGTTGGTAAGCGAACAGCATGGATCCTGATCAGACTGTGCGGATGCGCAGGCTAGTCTGGATCCATGCTGTTCACAAGCCCATTATGTTGGTTTTGTCATGACGCGGCTCAAATGACTTAAAACATAACAAGGTGGTAAACCGACAACTCATCATAAGCCTTTCTACTTCTACTTGTTTTATCAACAGTAAGATTTAAAGATGATGACATGTGAACAAAAATACTGTAAAATTAGGTAATGATTGCGTAGTTCCAATAACCAACAATAATCTATGGCAAAATTAGTGAGTCTTAAAAACCATCAATATAAAAAAATTTAATGCAAACACTTATACAACTTTTAAACAAGTTTCATAGTTTTTTCATTCTCCAAACTGAATAAAACTTACTAAATCACTCAACTCTTGTCTTAAAATAAGCAACCAAATAAGGCTTTGAATTAATATGATTAAACATCACTCAAAATCTGGACCACAAAATTCAGCACATGAAGCTTTTATTTTAATCAAATGTCTGTATATCTTATTTTGGAAGCATAAACTAGTTTTATGAACATAAAGATTGTGACATAATGAAATTTTATTAAAAATTTGTGCAAAAAACTATTCACTTCTTTTCCATGCATAATATTCAGACATAGCAGTGGGTCAGGATTAAATTTTGAAATAAAAACTGACTGCAAAAAAAATCAACACAAACTGGTTGATATAACTACATGTATATCAGGAAACAAATGAACAAGATTGGTGGTTATATGACTATAATTTGCATAATTTATCATTAATTATGCATAAAAAAAAGGACCACTTATATATACTCTCCAAACGTCTGTGCTGACAAAGACTTCCCCGATGCCATCTGTATCGAGCAAGACTCGCCTTTAGTCTGACCAGACTGCATACTGTAGACTGCCAAAGTTTAGAAATTTGATATTAAAACTCTACTCTCTAAACAAATGGACAACTTCAAGATGAAAACTTAACACGTCCATTAATAAAAAAAAATCCATCCACCAAAAATAATGCAAAATGAGTTTGTTGACAGTTGATTTTACAACACAAGTCTGACGTCAATACACATATCAGAAAACTGTAAAATGTTGCACTGGGTCATCCTTCGTAACTCATTCTGGTACAAAATAACAACAGTTTTTGATCCTTTTATATCTTTTTTGACATAGTATATTCACTATTTAGCTTTGATTGTTTAATTACTATTACTCCTGCATGGTCTAGCAGGTAATGTCCCTTGTAAATAGTCCTTGACAAAAGAACAAACATGTTCCGTTGTTATATTTTTCTCCTCACTAACATAGACCTTTTGTTCCGGAAAGTCAAGGATGGTCAAAAGCGGTGTCCGTTCAGAAAGGCTAGCAAAAACACGCACAGATTCACAAATATCATCCTGAAAGGATAAAGAAAGGAAAAGAATAGTCCTTTAAAAAACCCTTTGAATGCAAGAAGCTATGACTTCAATTCTACCAATATATGTACAGTAAACTGTTTATAACTATATTCAGGCAAATTTATATCGTTTTATCATAACTGCATCTGGGAATCAATCTCATTTGCCAAGAGATCTTTATTCATCAGTTTCTTTATCACCTGTGGTTGTGGAATTCAAAATTAATAGGTCACCTTTTGTCATATAAATACCTTTAAGGACATGAATGGTGACACTTCCGGTGTCTGTACTTTCAGTGCCTGAAAGGGCCGATGGACCCTCATTAAGCATAGAATACACTGTGGATGTGCTTTCAAATACCACCTGTAGGGGTTAATTTGTTTGTTATTTTTTATTCATTTAAATCTTTAAGCTATAATGTACTTACATCTGCTCCAATAAAAAAGACAAGATCACGATGCTCTCCCTTGTTGTGCTCTTCAGTTGCTGGCTGGAGGAGTAAATCTCGTGCCCTGTCAACTTCCTCATCTTCTGGCTCTGTTTACAAAAATATATACACTGTATATATATTTTTTTCCGATTATTTGATATCATTTGTTAAAATCTGTCCTCTAAAAAGTTTCTTCAAACCCTTGGTGAAATTTTCAAATGTTTGATTCTATCATATGTTGTTAATGATAAAATAAACATAACAAACAAATCTAAGATTACATAACAAGTATCTGTTACCTGGCAGTCAGATTAATTTTCATTATCTTAGCTTTTTTGGACAGTAAACAACTTCTTTGTACAGTACTGACTATAGTGGTATAGATTTTGTTCACATAGCATATATTACCTCCCCTGACAGCCAGTGATTCCCGTTCATATCTTAATTAAGTTTAAGACAATTAAATATCTCTTGCTATTCAATTATCTCCATGTTACGATGCTAAAAAATCTTTAAGATATTGGTGCTATAATAGTTTTCTACATATAAATATAAAAGAATTAGAAAATACACAAAAATCAACGTTTTAAAATGGTATTTGTTTTTTACTTTTTCATTTTTGTCAATATTTCTAACCCCTTTTATGGCTGCCACTTTTGTAAAGGGTGGTAAATATTTTACTTATCTTTAAAAACATGTCTCAATAGGCTAATTGGATCTTATTTTTTGGGGTATTCTATATAGCAAATAACACCAGAATCTTAAAATGTCATAAGCTAAGTAAAAATCTTACCAACAAATAAAACAAGACATGCAGACTCATTCAACTGTATAGCCCCACCTTCTGTCAACTCATTTATTGGTTTAGGATACCATGGGAACTCCTGGAAATATAAAATTAGTAAAAAATTACAGACATGTTAGGAATACATTCTACACCTTTTCATTAAATTCTATCTTATGCTATTCATGCTAGAATTTTATCATGTCTTGCATGTACTATGGAACACCATTTTAGCTAAAAGTTCATATATACAAAGTGTCAGCTTTAACAGCTGATAAACTGTCCACATGTTCAACTGTTACAATGTGTTGTTTTCATTGTGACATTAATAAACTGCAGCACCTGGGAAGAGCAAATTTAAATATGTTCTGTGAAAAGCATTTTCATTTAGATAAAGAGTTTCTAGTATTTATTGTGCAGCTCTTTATATCTACAGGCACTATTTGATAATAATGCTTTCTTATGACCAATACTATAAAACATACTACTGTGCAACATACACATACATTTTACATATATGATAAAAGTCTCATTTCCTGTATATTTCATGCTGAAATTTTATCTTTTTTTCTTTCTGATATCGTTTCTGACCAAACTTATACACCATACTTTTCTTTCTGACATCACTTTTGACTCGACTTATACACCATACTTTTCTTTCTGACATCACTTTTGACCCGACTTATACACCATACTTTTCTTTCTGACATCACTTTTGACCCAACTTATACACCATACTTTTTGCACAACAATTTTTAACTAGTTGTTTGTTGATTCAGGTGCAAAACCACAGTAAACATTTTGACCATAAAGATAACAAACAGCTACAATTAATGTCTTAGGTCTACAAAAAAGCAAAACAAACAACTTGATTCTTATCTTCCCCACATGTATGCAACACTATCAATATATGCATCCACATCACCAAACAGACACTGGCTTTCAGATCTATTTCAAAATAAACATCATAGACAAATATCTAAACATGCAAACTGTATATCTCTTTGAGCACTTAAAAGTAATTAATGCTTGCCTATGTTACCAGTATATAGACAGGCCAGCCTATACATCTAAATGTCTCATCAAGACTCGTGTCTCATAATTATCATACAATACTCTGAAATCCCTTAAACTAGCAAATGGACTGTTCCAAATTCAAAGCTGGACAAGTCTATTTACAAAATTTAGCAAATTAAAGAGTTACATTTAAACAGTAATCAAATAGTGCTTTGAAGGGTTTGCTTGCTAGAATATCTGTAACTTTCTTGAGAAGTAACAAAAAATTGTTCTTTCAGATAGCAATTTATGATTAAAACAGGCACCTGGTTTGTATACATGTACATTTAGGGCAAAAAGTTTGGAGTCAACAACAACATTGACCACTCATCCATGGTTGCCCCATAGATTTTTGTTTAAAGGAAAATTGCACCACTCAAGAATAACCATGTATTCAAACAGATTCTTCAGTACTTTCTATATTTGGTAATTTCTTGGAATCTATCAAACTTATGTTGCTTTCCTGTATTATCTGAAGGGCTATTATATGTAACTTATCAATAATATTGCTTCCATATGATAATAATTGTAACCCATTTATTCCACTACCAAAGGGGTCCCAACACCATTTCCCGTAGAATGAATCATCATGCATGGGTAGATGGGTAAAAGTTTAAAACATTTTTTTAAAAAAAACCCTGAAAACTCTGAAGTAATTATTATTTTCATCAATTTTCTGTAGAGAAAGAGAGAATTTAAGAGTACTAATCTTATATCCTGAAATTCTGGAAAATATCTAAAAACTTCTGACCCAGGTGAGTGCTGGGGAAACAAGAGCTGTCAGAAGGACAGCGCGCTCGACTTTTTTAGTGCTTGCCTATAAAACAAAACTTTGACAGTTAAGGGCACACAAGACTTTAACTAGGAATTTCTAAGTACAAATCAAGAAACATTTTCACAGAGTTATCTTCTCTTGCTTACAGATAGGTCTCATGATGGCACATAAGAACTCCAACTTCCAAAGTAATATCTCAAATGGTTAAGTCAACAAGTGGACAAGAATGAAAATCTTAACTGAGTTTCTAAGTCAAAAAGGGCCATAATTCAAATAAAATCCTTAACAGAATTACCTTCTCCTGCCCATGTTTTGGCGACCATGATGGTAAACAAGTATTCCAACTTTCAAATTAATATCTCAAACAGTTCAGTCAAAAAGTGGACTGGTACTAAAAACTTAACCAAGATTCTAAGTCGATAAAAGGCCTTAATTTTTAAAACAAATCCTTGACAGAGTTACCTTCTCTTGCGTACAGATGGGGGTAATGATGTGAAATAGCATTAAAAGTTTTCAAAGCAATATCTCAAAGGGTTAAGGCAATAAGTGGATTTTACCCATATTCAATGTATTTTCTAAGTCAAAAAGGGGCATAATTCTGTCAAAAACCTTGACAGAGTTATGTCCTCTTGTCTGTTGATGAAGGTCGTGATGGTAAACAAGTATGGTCAGTTTCAAAGCAATACCTCCAATGGTTTTGAAATAAAGTGAGGTGGTACAAAAAACTTAACCAGCTCAATACACTTTCTAAGTCAAAAAAGGGCCATAATTCTGTCAAAAACCTTGACAGAGTTATGTACTCTTGTCTGTAGATGGAGGTTATGATGGTGAACAAGTATGGTAAGTTTCAAAGCCATACTTGTAATACTTCTGAAATAAAGTGGGGTGGTACGAAAAACTTAACCAAGGTGTGACGCCAACGCCGACGCCAACACCGACGCCGACGCCGACGCCGGGGCGAGTAGGATAGCTCCCCTTTTCATAGAAAAGTCGAGCTAAAAAATCACTAGATGTATTGACTATCTTAACAATGTAGGATTCAAGCATTACTGGCATTTATTACCGACCATCGGATAATCAGACACAATTAAAGTCAGTATTTATATAAGGAACATTGTTAGCCGGGGCCTGATCATGTTTTTCTTACCTTGTATCAGTTAGTTCAAAGGAGTTTTCTTTCATTTCTTTCGTTCCCCGTTAGACAATTATAAACTAACAGAACCTCCAGCGTAAATATAAAATCTATCCTTTCTGTATAACATGTTTTCTTGTCTGTCGGAATTCTTTTAAACAACATTTAATTGCTTAGAACTTCCCATTACATGTTTAAACCAATTACTTGCATGAGATTTCCTCGCATTTCTATTCTTTGCCTTCGTTATAGTGCATTTTCTCCATTTATCTTGATACAAAATAAAACAAGTTTTTGTTGGATTTTTTTTGTATGGGTAATTATATTTTAAAACAAAATTTATCAAAATTGTCCCCCTCAGGGGCAAATAATTTAGTTAACTTTTATTTAAAATTTTTAAGAATAACCCTTTTCGGAAATTTAAAGGGGATAATATAAAAATACATAAAATTTTTTAACCCCTTGGGGGCTTGAAAAATTTAAAATGCTTTGAAAGCTCTAAAACATTAAAAGGACATGTAAATAACCATGGGTTTTCTTTCCCGGAAAAAGTCCTTTTTTTTTAAATCTCTTTTTTTTAAAGCAACACTTTAAAAAAGCCCCACGGGAAAAAGATTTTTTTTAAAATTTAAAAAATATATTTAGATTGATATTTAAACTTTAATAATAAAAAATTTTCCCCGGGTCTTTCAAATAGAAGGTCCCGGAAAAACGCTTTTGTAAACCCCTTTTTGCTTTTATTTTAAAATTCTTGGATAACTGGTTTTAAGTTTTCTGTACGCAAATAATATAAGTGTTCAAGAAAAGGGCGAATAAATTAAATACAAGAGCAAAAAATGAAAATTTTTAACGACATGATGTTATTTAAAAAATCTTTAAACTTGTGAAAAAAGGATAAATATTTCAGAAAATAATGTTTTTTTAAAACTATATTTTGTTGAAAAAAACATAGATTGCTTTTTTCAACAATTATTTGCCCGATAAACGGCGCCATTTTGAAAATCGCGGAAAATTAAACATTCAATATTTAGCAAATAAATTCGTGAAATTTTATGATATTTTCTACATGATAAGATTGAATAAACATCTTTTTCTCTTTAAATTCAATTTCTATTTTGTCATTGAACAATGAATAAATTTTAAAAAAGCTCATGAAACTCGGACGCCATTTTCAAGTATGAGCGGTAGATTTTTACCGATTGACACCGGGTGAATGAAAAATTCTTAATTTCATTGCAAATCTATAAGTTACTTTTTCATAAAAACTGGGAAAAAAATGTAGTCAAAAGTTAGTTTTAAGTAATTTTTTTTATTAAATTTAAAAAAACAATTTTTTCTTATAATTTGTTTTTAAAGGTTTATGTGCCCAAGCCAGTCACGGTCGGTAGATAAACCGATACCCTACTCAACCGAACCCGCTTTTTTTCGTAAAATTGGGGGCCGTCTCCAACCATTCTATTTGAAAGACCCCCGGGTTTCCGGACTGGCTTACTATTTTTTATTTCATGAAATTAAAAGAGATAAAATTTTTGCTCTTGGCCTCACAATCAAAATTTCTCCATTATTTTTTAAAAAGGCTCAAAATCCTTAAAAAAATATGTTTATATATATTTATTTAACCCCCCAAATTTTAATGTTTACACAACTATTTTTTGAGTGTTTTGTCAATAAGCGTTTTTGCTCCCTTTTGAGTTATTGCTTACAAACCCGGCTTTAAAATATTAAAATTAAATTGAAACCCCAAAATAATTATATTTTTAATTTTAAAACCCGAAATTTCCCCTTTAAATAGATTGCCTGGGCTCTTTTTTTAAAAAAAATACATGTATATTTCCCAAACCCCCAAACTGGCAATAAAATTAAAATGTAATTTTGACAGTGGGTAAACCCGCACAATCTGTTTTAAACAGCAGCAGTTTGACAGGCCAACTGTGCCACACATTCTCTTTAAATACTTCCAAAATTTTTCCCTGTCTTGGAAAAGTACCCCAGCAGTACGTAAATTGGGTTTTTCATCATTCTTTTTATTTGTATGGAGTTAAAACCCAAATTTGGAACCACAAAAAAAACATAAATTTAAAGAGGTTTTAAATTGGCTTTTTTTTTTTCATTTTTTAGGGAATTTAGGGCAGACCCAAAAAAAAAATCCCGATTTTACAAACAAATAAAAGTTTACATTTATAAAACTCTTGGGCCCTTGCCCGAGTAAACCTAAAAAATTTTCCTCTGGGGTCTGAGGGCTCTGAAATTTAAAAAATTTTTAGGTTTAAAAGTTTGTTAAAATAATTTTTAAAATTTAAAGGGCCCTTTTGTTAAAGGGCTGACACATTTGGGGTTTTCCCCCCCTTCCCTTGGGGTCTCCCGAAATATTCATTAAGGGAAATTTAAACCCATAATGGGCTGTCCCGCAGGGTTTATTTAAAAGTGTCTATTTTTCCAAATCCCCCGAAATAATGCTGAAAAAACCCTTAAAACCCTTTGCCTGCTGGCGGGACAGATTCTATCCCGTCAAAACCCTGAGACCAAATTAGGCCCGCAAGTTCCCTGTTTGGGTTTTTATGGTCTGCACTTTTTTTACTTTCCCCAGGGCCCAAAACAGAAAAAATAAAAAAATTACATTTTTTTTTTTTTTATTTTTCACAATTTAACCTTCTTTTCACCCCTTCCAACAAAATCTTTTTCTACTCTTTTTAAATTTAAAACAAGTTTTACCCGAATGTTGTCAAACATGGTGGGATGGGCGAGTGGGTTTTCGCTTCGGACTAGTAATCTAAGGATTGCTGAATTTGTTGTTCAAAACCCGTCAGGGGCAAGCCTTGTTTCCCCTTTAGCAAAAAACTTTTTCATTTCCCCTTTTTTTTGTTTTCCTTTTTTTGTGTTCCAGGAAAGGGGTTTAAAGTTTTATTTTCAAAAAAGCTTTTAAATTTTTTTCTTAAAAACCCAATTTAAACTAAAAAAAAATTTGTTAATTTTCCCCTTTAAAAAAATTTTTAAAACCCGTTTGGCCCACAGCAAAGGGTCAAAATTTAAAAACTCTTCCCTTTGTTTTTAAAACTGAAAATTCAGAAAAATTTTCCAAAGAAATGGTATAACAAATTATTGAAATTCCCGCAGACAGTTACAGTTAATGGATTTTTTTTTTTTATAAAATTTCCTAGATTTTAAAAAAGGGCCAAGGGGAAAAAGGTCCTCGCCTTTGCTTTTTGATCATAAAAATTTAAAAATTCAATTTTCAGGGAACCCCCAAGGGGAACACAGTTTTTAGTTTTTTGTAAAATTTTTTTAGGTCATTTATTAATTTCGATGTTTTTTAAAAAAAACAATAAGCCCTTTTAATTGAAAAATTTTATTGTAAAATTAGAAATTCGAGAAAAAAGGCAAAATTCAAGGGGAAGTGAAAAAGAAAACTGAACATAAAAAAATTCCAATAATTTGTCAAGGCTTTAGATTCAAAGGGAAAATTTGGGGCCCCAAACTAAATGGCTTTTAACCTTATAAAAGGGGGAAAAAATGGTTCACCCGGTATGGTTCAAAACCCAAAAAATTTTTTTCAAGGCTCTTGAAAAAAATTAAATTGGGTTTTCGGGGTGGTGGGGGTTTTAAGGGGAAAACCCAACAAAATTAAAAAAAAAAAAAAATTTTTTTTTTATTTTATTTCAATTGGGACTTAAAATTTTTAATTTTTTTTTCAGTGACCTTTTTATTAAAAATTATTGTTTGTTTTTTTTTTTTTTTTTAAATTTTTTGTTTTGTTTTTGTTTTTTTTTTGGTATTTTTTTTTTTTTTTGGGGGGGGGGGGTTTCCAAAAAAAAAAAAAAAATAAAGGGATGAATACCTGGAAAGTGAATTTAAAAGTGCACTCCAATGTTTCCTTTAAGGGTTTCCCGGGAAAATGCTAAATATTTAAAAAATATAAAACATCCATCTTTTCCATCTAACAAAGCCATTTTTTCATTTTTGGGTTTAAAATACTAAACAAAATAAATGAATGGGGTACAAATGTCAAAACCGTGAATCTGCCCAAAAACTTTTTGATTGGGGAGATTGAAATTTCCAACAGAAGGCTAAAAGGTTAGACAAAATTTTTTAGACAAGGCCCCCAAATTTTTCAGGGAAAAAAAAGGTTTAAAAAAAATTTAAAAAATTTTTAGGGCCCAAGTGACCTTGACAGTTTACCCCTGATTGACCTTAAATCCCAAAATCAAATAAAAATTTTGTTTAATATGAAATATTTTAATGTTAAACAAAGAAAAATTGTAACCCCACCCTTTTTAATTTCATTGTAAATTTATTGGGAAGGGAAAATTTTTAAAAGCTCAAATCATAAAATTCCCGCAAAAATCTGAGTTCTTTTAAAACTGAAAAACATTTTAAAAGCCTTCCCAAAAAAATGCTTAACAATATGTTTATCCTTTACAAAATGTCATTTTTGAAATGCAGAATGCCCCTTTTATTTAAAACGATTTATGCTGATTTTTGCCCCCAAGGGGCTATTAAAAAATTAAAAATTCCTTGCCCGCACCCAAAACTATTGCACATAGTTTTTATTTAGGCCCCGGGGAAAAAAAAGAGTTTTTTGATCCTTTGTTTCATCACCCCCCCCTCCTCTTTCCAAACTCCCCCTTTTCCGTTCCCAATAAAAAAGGGGGAAAAATTTTTAGGTTTCATTAAACTTTAAATTTTTTTAAATATTTTTAAATTTTCAGTCTTATCATTATATAGATGTTGTTTAAAATTTAAAAAAATTTTTTAAAAAAGGACGCCAAAAAATGATTTTAGGGGCGGCTGATTTAAAAACCCTGAAAAAACAACTTTTTTCCTTTTTCCCTGAAATTTCAGCACCGGAAAACCCGATTTTTCTCTCATTTATTAAAAATTCTTTTCCCCTTTTTTGAAATTTTTCGTTTTAAAAATAAACATTTAATTTTCCCGTGAAAATGTTTTGGGAGTTTGTACCCAAAAATTTAAAATCTCTTTTTTTTTGTTATATGTAAAGGGTTTATTTGGAATTTCAATTAAATATATTATTTGTTTGTTTTTTTTTTAATTTTAGGCCAATTCTTGCAGATGGGGGCTTGCTGTCCCAAATTTTTGGACAGGGGCGGGCTGGGGGACAGGGCTTTTAACAATCCTTAAATTTTAATAAATGTTCATACCCCCCAGCTTTGGGAATTTTAATTAACACAAATTGTATCCCCTTTTCTAAAATTTAAAAAGTGTAAACTGGAATGTTTTACATAAAAAAACCTGGTAACCTTTCCCTCTACTAATGTTAAAACTGTCCACATTTTTAAAAAAATATTTTTTTGATTTTTTCATTATGGGAAAAAGGGCCTTGAAAAAAGTTGATTTTCTTGTTTTCCAAAACTCTTCTTGATTTTGGGAACACCCGTGCCTAACATTACCTAATTACTGCTGACTGTCTAAAACTCATCACATTTTCTTCCCCATTTTTTCCTTTGGGGGGGAAAAAAAATTTTTCACCTAACTTCACATGGAAAAAAAAATCTATGATTCAAAAATTCTGTTATTTTATTTGGGAAAAAGTTTCAAAAACAAACTTAGGAAAAAAACCCAAAAAATTCTTTAAACCAGACATAGATAAAATATCCCTTTCAAGCTGTTTTTTTTAAAGCATGATAATGAAGTTAAAAAGTGTGCTTTTTATTTGAAAAGGAGGGATTGTCAAAAAAAACAACAACTAAGAACAAAAACAAATCAAGGCTACAGAAAAAGGATTTATAATGCACAGGTAATTTTTACCCACCCCCACCCCCTGCCCCCCCCTATTGCCCCTGGCACACTGTAACTTTGCAAGGAGGAGCCCGACTTTTTATCTTCCGTTGTCTTTAAACTCCTTAAACATAAATCCAAGCTCCTTTACCAAATGTTTGAAAAAACAAAATCCCCCTTAGTTTTAATTTCACAAAAAAAAACATTTGAAACAAAAGGAAAAAAAAACATATCTATATTTCAACATGTAATATTTTTTTACATATTAATATATTAGGGAAAAGGCAGCAATTTATTAATCAAATTTTTCACATAAACTATATATACAAGGGGGGGGCAAAAAGTTGATTTTAGTCTTATCTATCTTGAAATGCTTTTATTTATGCTGACAGGTGGCAAAAAAAAATATTCCCCTCAGCAAATATTTCACCCTTCTGTGCTTGTTTTCATACAAAAAAAAAAAACTGTCACAATATTCTAGTCAATATATTAAAAAAAGCTTGTGATCCTCATCTTTACTGTCAATCGTGTCAAACATATCTCTTTAGTACAAAGTTATTGTTATCTTCAAGCACATTAAGACCTTTCACTTTGTCATAATATTTGGGTCAAACTTCTAGTCAAAAATATTTACTCTATATCCCTTCATTTTGTCACAATATCTACGCTCATATTTCACATGTCAAAAATTTTCTAGTCAATATATTTCATCATGTACAAAAATTCACAAATATTCTAGTATTATTTTAAAAAAAATTTTAGTCTATATATTTCATCATGTAAGCAATACTCTTAGTCTATAATTTCATCATAGTCACAATATTCTAGTCAATATATTTTCATCCATGTAACAATATTCAGTCTATATATTTCATCATGGTCAAATATTCTAGTCAATATATTTCATCATGTACCAATATTTCTAGTCAATATATTTCATCATGTCACAATATTCTAGTCAAATATATTTTCATCATGTAAAAACAATATTCTAGTCAATATATTTCATGTCATGTCACAATATTATAGTCTATATATTTCATCATGTTCACAATATTCTAGTCAATATATTTCATCATGGTAACACAATATTCTAGTCATATATATTTCATTCATGTCACAATATTCTAGTCTATATATTTTCATCATGTCACAATATTCTAGTCTTATATTTTATCATGTCAGCAATATTCTAGTCAATATATTTCATCATGTTCAACATATTCTAGTCAAATATATTTCATTCATGTCAGCAATATTCTAGTCTATATATTTCATCAATGTCACAATATTCTAGTCAATATATATTTCATCATGTCACCAATATTCTAGTCATATATTTTCATCATGTCACAATATTCTAGTCAATATATTTCAGTTCAGTCACAATATTCCAGTCTATATATTTCATATGTCACATATTTCTAGTCAATATATTTCATCTCATGTAACAATATTCTAGTCTATATATTTCATCATGTTAACAATATTCTAAAAAAAAAAGTCTAAAATATATTTCATCATGTTCACAATATGTCTAGTCTAAATATTTCATCATTTTAACAATTTCGAGTCAAATATATTTTCATCATGTCACAATATTCTAGTCTAATTATTTCATCATGTCACAATATTCGAGTCTTATATATTTCATCATGTCACAATATTCTAGTCAATATATTTCATCATGTCACAATATTCTAGTCTATATATTTCATCATGTCAACAATATTCTAGTCAATATATTTTCAGTCATGTACACAATTATTCTAGTCTTAATATATTTCATCATGTCACAATATTCTAGTCAAATATTATTTTCATCATGTAACAATTTCTAGTCAAATATATTTCAATCATGTCACAATATTCTAGTCTATATATTTCATTGCATGTCACAATATTCTAGTCAATATATTTTTCATCATGTCACAATATTCTAAGGTCCAATATATTTTCATCATGTCACAATATTCTAGTCTATATATTTCCATCATGTCACAATATTCTAGTCTAATATATTTCATCATGTCACAATATTCTAGTCAATATATTTCAAATCATGTAACAATATTCTAGTCCAATAATATTTCATCATGTCACAATATTCCTAGTCCTAAATGTTAATTATATTTCATCATGTCACAATATTCTAGTCTATATATTTCATCATGTCACAAGATATTCTAGTCCTATATATTTCAGTCATGTCACAATATTCTAGTCAATATATTTCATCATGTAACAATTATTTCTAGTCAATATATTTCATCATGTCACAAAATATTCTAGTCTATATATTTCATCATGTAACAATATTCTAGTCTATATATTTCATCATGTCACAATATTCTAGTCAATATATTTCATCATGTCACAATATTCTAGTCTATATATTTCATCAATGTAACAATATTCTAGTCTATATATTTCATCATGTCACAATATTCTAGTCAATATATTTCATCATGTAACAATATTCTAGTCTATATATTTCATCATGTCACAATATTCTAGTCTATATATTTCATCATGTCACAATATTCTAGTCAATATATTTCATCATGTCACAATATTCTAGTCTATATATTTCATCATGTAACAATATTCTAGTCTATATATTTCATCATGTCACAATATTCTAGTCAATATATTTCATCATGTAACAATATTCTAGTCTATATATTTCATCATGTCACAATATTCTAGTCAATATATTTCATCATGTCACAATATTCTAGTCATGTCACAATTCTATTCTATATATTTCTTTTTGTCATAATTCTGGTCTATCATATTTCATTTTGTCCCAATATTCTAATCTATATATACCATTATGTCACAATATTCTAGTCTATATATTTCATTTTGTCACAATATTCTAATCTTTGTCACAATATTTAAGCCTTTACCTTTCATGATGTTAATAGAGCTTAGTCAATATCTTTCATCATGTCATAATATCAAACTTTATAGCTTTCGTTATGTCACAATATTTAAAGTGTTTACCTTTCATCATAACAAAATATTTCAATCTATATTTTTTTCATCATGTCAAAATATCAAAGCTTTATAGCTTTTATCATGTCACAATATTGAAAGCCTTTATCACCATGATAACAAATATTAAAGTTTAAAATATTTCATTCTGACATGTCAGCAATATTTAACCTTTATCATGTCACAAATTTCTGACAAATTACCTGACAATTTTGGCAGAAAATAAAGCTAATTCATAGAACCCACAGTATCATAAGAGGCAGAGTCTCAATGAAACTTAAACTCATCCCCCGACCCCCCGGCTATCCCATGCATCACCTCAGGGGGTGGAATGGGGTGAGAGTTACAATAGAACCTTTCCAAAGCAAGAGAACAAATTATTCACAATAATTCGGAATTCAGAAATAAATGTTCACAGATAATTAAACTGATTTGTGTATTTTAAATTTTATCTATAAAAACTGAAATATTTGTTTAAACATCTTTTCTGCAGTTGCTGCTATGCTGTATGCTGTATATTATTGTAAAGCTTTGAGTAAAAGAGAGAAGAAAAAAAAATCTCATTAAAATGTTTTCATTGGAAATGTAATGACTTAAACAGCTGAAGGAGTGCCAGTTATCTATCATAATTTTGCTGCAGTCTCTGGCTGCAGTTAACATACCACTGATGATTGTGAAAGATAATTTATTATGTACATGCTTGGTTATAACAAATATAACCTGCATAATGGTCTTTTTAACACTTCTATAACTCATTCCTTAAAGGGACTCCACTGTGGTTTTTCGACATGATTGGACTAGAAACTATTTTTTTCAAGATTAATGTTCCATTTGAAGTAGGTCTTGACCATTATAACTTGTAACTTGTATGCAAAATTTCAGATAATTCACTCATTCCAATTTTCTAGAATTTATCAAATTAATTTGTAAATGGTTAATTTACCAGACTGATTAAATCAAGCTGAATTAAAAATGTGACACAATTCATTTGAAAATACTGCAATCCTATTGGACGATAAATATAGCAGTAGGTTGTACATGAAATAGTTCTTCGATGTTCTTTTTGTGTTTGTTCATATTAAACATACTGCATAAGAGTACATCAAATGCAAAGAGAACAATACAAAGAAAATTCAAGACGAGGTAAAATACAATTAAAATATAAACCTAGAATATTCATTCTTTGTAGCATTTCTTTTTTCTTCTGCAACCTTGAAAACTGCATTCAACAAACTGCACTATTTTTACGAGCTGCACAGCCATAAAACTAAAACTAATTCTAAACTGCATATAAAACAAAATGAATAAACAAAGTACAAGATGTATCATACAAATATTTGAAATTCCGAATTTGTTTCATGTGAAATATAAATTTATAATTGTCTGGGAAAGAAAAAGAGTTTGAACTCCAATTGTTTATAGTGAACTGTCTTGTTTTAGGGTAGAATGTATATAATCAAAGTGATTTAATGTTTTGGATGGCACCAGTTCTTTTTATTTCATCACATTTGATACTATAATGATGTATAGACTTGTATGTTTTTATATATAGTATACGATGGTTTATATTTTTTGATGGTGGCCTATAACAGATCTGAACACCAAAAGCTAGTGGTTTAGAGCAAACAATGCCCCTGTCTGTTGTTTGGAAATGTTCTACAGCTGTCCCCCCCTCCCCCTCGCCCTGGCTTCTGTCTTCAGATAAAAAGATAAATACAAAAATTCTTGTTCTTTTTCTAGTATATATAAAATATTGGAACGCTAAGAGTGAAAATCTCAGATTATAAATTGATATGGCACATTAAAATAGTTGCAAATAACTTAATTTATCATTTGAATTAATAATTTTCAACTTTCTTTGAATAAAGATAAAATAGCAATCAAAAACATTAAAATAAAACATCAAAAGCTAATGAAATAATACATTATAAAGACCATGAAAGATAACAAAAAATATTTATATCAAACTGAACATTTATATCAAACTGAATAAACAGAAAAATAAGTAAATCTTTTTTTCTTTATTCAAGGGGGAGGTTGGCAGAAAGGTAAAGGTCATATTGCTTTTTTCCTAACTATCTTGCAACCTTCTGTAGCTAGCTTGAATAGCTTCCTCACATGAAAGAATCCAAAGTCATTGCTGGGGTCCGAACCAACAGCACCACGCAATTTTGAGCTCTCTGCCATGAAAGTTGAATGTTAATTTATGAAATGTTCATTGCATTGTGTACTTTAAGTTAATAGTAAACAAACCATGCAGATGTGAATTGTGTGCACTTAATGCACACATATAGTTAATATGTGCTATTGTGCACTTCATGTACACAGACCGAGTATGATAAAAAAGGTGAGCATAGATCTTATTTCATGTACATCATACACAGTGCATAATATACCCGTAAAATTCCTAATAAACGCCCCTCCCCTAATAAAGGCCCCCAAGGCCTTTTGATAAGGAAAACAATCTACTCATCAGTGCTGAACTCAGAATTAAAGCCATAATTTTATTCAAATCAATCATAATCCATTTTATTTTATTGTATTAACACAAATATGTATAATATGAACTTTAAAATCTTAACACTTTTTAAAGTTATTTCCAACACTTGCTAACACTAAATGTATTTACAGTGATTTTTGGATTTAGGAGAAACTGTGTTGTAATAATAGCCCCCCTTTTGGAAAATGTTTAGCCCCCAGGGGCATTTACGGGAATTTTTACGGTATATAGAGAGAGAGAGAGACAGTGGAGCAATGGACTTGAATATTACTTTGTATTCTTCTACTTTCATCCTCATCACAAGACAATTTACCCAATGTAGTGAAAGACTCAAGAATTAACTGTTTCTTAACAAGGCACATCCCCGCATAAATTTTATTAGTGATAGGTACAAAGCCACATTATCCAAGAACAAGCAGTTTTTTTTTCATACCTGAAATATCATTTCCAGCCCTAATAATTATGTCTTTCAAGGAAAGTTGTTAATGAAGCATGAAAGTGGTTTTTCTGTTTCATTCCCGGATAGTTTAGATGAATTACCTGGCAAGTTAGAGCACAATGAGCACCAGTCTTCACCTTGCCAAATTGACTTTTGATTACAGTCTTCACTGTAGCAGGTACTTTATTATGTCTTCTTACTGCAGTCTCAGCATTTTTCCCTTCATGGTAACTACTAATCAGGGATGTTTGGGACATTTTGGAGGTGTGGTTTACAGTTTGGATTACTTTTTGTTTTTGTATTTTGTATTTAATTAGTCTGATTGAAGTATGAGCTTGAAATATGTAAGATTTTACATATAGTCACCTAAATGCAGTAATGCGTTAAATCCTATTAATTCTAATTTAAACAACACAAAGTCGTCAATCATGAAAATAACAGAGATATTGAAACAATGCAAATGTGTTAAGTCTGCAAATGCGACAAAGACCCTTATTTTAAAATTATACCAAATGCTGACATAATAATACACAAGAGCTGTCTGTAGGACAGCATGGTGCTTGATAGTAAAACAAGAGCCTGGCTGATGCAGAATTATGTAAGTTCAAAAAGGGCCATAATTCTGTCAAACTTCATATTAGATTTGCTCCCAAAGGAGTTTGAAAAGTTTCAATCCATTTCCTTCTGTAGTTTTGGAGATACAAACTTGCACGAAAAAACTTTAAAAAGTGTGATGCCATTAACGCTTGGATGAGTACAACAGCTCTCCTTATTCTTTGAAGAGTCAAACTAAAAACTAATGTCCAAAATTTCATTTTAAACAAACATGAATATACTGTTATTCCTGTAACCAACTTTTCATGATATAAATCTATTCTCAATGTGCTTTGATTTCTGCAAAACAAGAAGGCTAACCTAAACACTTCCCACTCCTCTTCTTCAACAAAAAATTAAGTAAAACAAAGATAAATGAAAAAAGGCAGAAAAAAAAACAAGAAAAAAAATAAAACATGAAAAAAAGTCATTTTCATATCTATTCTTTAAAGAAAGAAAAAGTTAGAAAATACTTGTGTTTTCTGATTAGCCTATAGTTGAAATAGGAAATAATCAGGTAGATTTCTTACAGTATGTTGAACTGTATCACCCAGATTGTGATGGCAATGTTACCCACGATAAGATGTATGTTCATCACATTGCAATAGCTGATAGTGCGGAGAGATCTATCCCAGATATATACTGTAGTATACAACATATGCATTCATAACAGTCTCATAAACTTTTCTTCAAAACAAAATTCCAGACAGAAAGCGCTAGAAAATCCTCTCAAATTCCTGTGAAAATGCCGGTTTTTGAAATTTTGGCAGCATAAAACATATAAAAAAATTAAGAATGTGCATATCCTGTGGCAAAACATAAAATTGCGCAGGAAATCATGCATATTGCTTAATATATAATGAAATGATAAAAAATGCTGCATCAGTGTAAGAATTATATCTGAAACTCTCTAGATTTTTAATAGGATGTTTTTCTCTATATTTGAAGCTAGAATTTTTTCACTGTAAAATTTTAAATTTCAGGGAATTCTATACATTTAACACTTTCATAGACATTGGCTTGTAAGTATTACCCTTCTGGCATTTACAGATGAGTTAAAATAAATTTCCAGTCTTGAGAATATTCTTGGAATGAATTACAAAATTAATTGAAAGTTTTTGCCTTTACCCATTCCACAATAAAACACTTGGAAAACTGTAAGTAGCTGCTATGACCTTGACCTTGTAATAGAGTCTAACATCAAATAAGTCTAAAAAGATTCTATACAGCAATCATTCAAGAATTACTCATTGTCAGCAACCTAAACCATCTGGCCAGGGTTTCTTATCCATAATAATGTATAAGAAGCAATAATTGCATTC
The DNA here is from genome assembly GCF_026571515.1 of Ruditapes philippinarum. NCBI lineage: Eukaryota > Metazoa > Mollusca > Bivalvia > Venerida > Veneridae > Ruditapes > Ruditapes philippinarum. Next base: position 48,481 of record NW_026865227.1, read on the forward strand.
TTTTATTAACAAAGCATGGTAGATAATAAGAAATTCAACATCATTAAAGCACCTAAAACCTGAAATAAGAATAGAATGCTATCAGTAACAATTGCACATGACAAAATCTCTACAAGGGTAGAAGGCCGGGTCAGTTTAACCAGAATCACCCATGACACCTCAAAATTAAAGCCAGGTCAATTTTACCAGAATCACCCATGACATCTCTAGGTTCAGCCAGGTCAGTTTTTACCAAGAATCACCCCATGACACCTCAAGGTTCAGCCAGGTCAGTTTTACCAGAAAATCACCATGACACCTCAAGGTTCAGCCAGGTCAGTTTTACCAGAATCACCCATGACACCTCAAGGTTCAGCCAGGACAGTTTTTACCAAGAAATCACCCATGACACCTCAAGGTTCAGCCAGGTCAATTTTACCAGAATCACCCATGACACCTCAAGGTTCAGCCAGGACAGCTTTACCAGAATCACCCATGACACCTCAAGGTGTCAGCCATGTCAGTTTTACCATAATCACCCATGACACCTCAAGGTTCAGCCAGGTCAATTTTACCGAAGAATAACCCATGACACCTCAAGGTTCAGCCAGGTCAATTTTACCAGAATCACCCATGACACACCTCAAGGGTTCAGCCAGGACAGCTTTTAAACAGAATCACCCATGACACCTCAAGGTTCAGCCAATGTCAGTTTTACTATAATCACCCATGACAACTCAAGGTTCAGCCATGTCAGTTTTACCAGAAACCTCAATGTAGAGCCAGGTCAGTTTTACCATAATCACCCATGACACCTCAAGGTTCAGCCAGGTTAGTTTTACCAGAATCACCCATGACACCTCAAGGTTCAGCCAGGACAGCTTTACAAGAATCACCCATAACACCTCAAGGTTAAGCCAGGTCAATTTTACCAGAATCACCCATGACACCTCAAGGTTAAGCCAGGTCAATTTTTACCAGAATCACCCATGACACCTCAAGGTTCAGCCAGGACAGCTTTACCAGAATCACCCATGGACACCTCAAAGGTTCAGCCAGGTCAAGTTTACCAGAATAACCCATGACACCTCAAGGTTCAGCCAGGACAGCTTTACCAGAATACACCCATGACACCTCAAATTTCAGCCAGGTCAGCTTTTACCAGAATCACCCATGACACATCAAGGTTCAGCCAAGGTCAAGTTTACCAAGAATCACCCATGACACCTCAAGGTTCAGCCAGGACAGCTTTACCAGAATCACCCATGACACCTCAAGGTTCAGCCAGGTCAGTTTTTACCAGAGTCACTCATGACACCCCAAGGTTCAGCCAGGTCAGTTTTACCAGAATCACCCATGACACCTCAAGGTTCAGCCAGGTCAGTTTTTACCAGAGTCACCATGACACCTCAAGGTTCAGCCAGGTCAGTTTTTACCAGAATCACCCATGAACACCTCAAGGTTCAGCTAGGTCAGCTTTACCAGAATCACCCATGACACCTCAAGGTTCAGCCAGGTCAGTTTTACCAGAAAATCACACATGACACCTCAAGATTCAGCCAGGTCAGCTTTACCAGAATCACCCATGACACCTCAAGGTTCAGCCAGGACAGTTTGACCAGAATCACGCATGACACCTCAAGGTTCAGCCATGTCAGTTTTACCAGATTAGCCAAGTCACCATGACACCTCAAGGTACAGCCAGGTCAGTTTTACCAGATTAGCCAGGTCACCATGACACCTCAAGGTACAGCCAGGTCAGCTTTACCAGAATCATGAAACCATGAAACCTTGCAGTGTGCAAGCCAGGCCAACCTTGGTGACCAGACATAACCATGCCACCTTACAGTGTACAACCAGATCAGCCTTGGTGACCAGATTTGCCCATGCCATCTATGACAATGGTAGCCAGGCCATCCCTGACCAGATTCTAAACTGTAGTCGACTCAATTTTATAATATTTTAGATACTGATACAACAATGGATTGTTCTAAATTCAAACAGTTCAAGCACTTATACAAATTTAGCTGTATTAGGGGGAAAGAAAAGAATATGAAGGAGGACATTCTACTTTTAGCTGTAAGTCATCAATGCACTCTATACTTCAAACAACCCTCAAGATGTCCTAAAGTACATTCCACTTATATTAAAGAAACCAGAGAAATCAATGTCCTTTAGAGCCTGTTAAAACAGTCAGTATTGTTCCAATTTGTTTCATGCAATTACACCACTTCTCATTGTGCATTGTTACAAGTGGGCAATACTAAGTATACAACACTTAGATTCTTATAAGATCAAAGTAAAGTAAAAATAGAAAATAACAATACAAAAGTATACACATCAAAAAGAGTTGTATAAGTCATGTAATGATAAACATGCTATTTTCCCCTTTAAAAACCTATTCCTCTTCATGTTCTTTAAGCCAGTAATTTCCCCTTAAAAATTTCCTCTTAATAATTTCCCATTACTAACCTCCTCTTGATAAATATAATTTCCTTTTGTAAATTTCCACATTATAATTCCTCTTTATACATTACTTTCTTATCAATTTCAACTTGCTTCCCTACTAAACTTCCCTTTTAATATTTCGCTTTTAAAAAATTCCTTCTCTATTAGTTCCATTTACTAAACTTCCTAAAAATGATTTTCTTATTATTTCCATTTACTAACTTCCATCTTATAATTTCCTTTTTATTATTTTCATTTACTAACTTCCTCCTAATAATTTCCTCTTTAATAAATAACTTCCAATTACTTATTTCTATCAGACTTTTTATAGTCAAGAATTTTTTCAATACCAGAACCCTTAGACTGAATAGCCATTGCTAAATAATATCTGGCCAATCTTATGCAGTAAAAACTAGAACTGCCACTATGATGGCGTGAATACCCCCGCATACCACTTTGTCAGAATCAACAGTGGCCATTTAGAGCTCAAGGACAACCTCCCTGCCAAATCTGAGGTTACTAAGCCAGTGCATTGCTAAGTTATGTATTCTACATGCTTCAAATGTGAAAATGTCAAAATCAATACATTGTGGACAGGACATTCTTTAGCAATGGGGGACATTAGTGATTAACCTCCCCTGAGTACTCCCTATAAATAGATAGGTCCTAAGCAATTGGATTACTCAGACTTTATCGCCTATTTCTTTGTAGCAAACTGAATTAATTAGGGCTAATTATTATCATTTGTAATATTCAGATTAAATATTGTGATAAGATGTAGAATATGTTGACATAAATGAAACATTTTTTTCTTATTGTTTACATATTTGTTGATGCATGTGGAAATAATTTATTAAAATATATCAACCTGTCTTACATAAAACTCAACGATAAAAGCAAAGGATTCCAAATATTTGGACCTACTTACATTTTGGTTAACCTCGGTTTTTATCAAGGGAAGATAATTCACTATTGTCCCTCATTGAGAAGAAAAGCTTTTTTTTGTCAAGGTCCCTGTGACCTTGACCTTTGACCCAGTGACCTCAAAATCAATAGGGGTCACCTTATAGTCATGACTAACCTCCATTCCAAATATGAAGACTGTGGGTCATAGGAATCTTAAGTTATTGGGCGGACAAGCTTTTTGAAGTCAAGGCCCCTGTGACCTTGACCTTTGACCTGGTGACCTCAAAATCAATAGGGGTCATCTACTTATCATGACTAACCTCCATGCCAAATATGAAGACTGTGGGTCAAAGGAATCTTAAGTTATAGGGCGGACAAGCTTTTTGAAGTCAAGGCCCCTGTGACCTTTGACCTGGTGACCTCAAAGTCAATAGGGGTCATTTACTTATCATGACTAGCTTCCATGCCAAATATGAAGACTGTGGGTCAAAGGAATCTTAAGTTTTTGGTCGGACAAGCTTTTTGAAGTCAAGGCCCCTGTGACCTTGACCTTTGACCTGGTGACCTCAAAGTCAATAGGGGTCATCTACTAATCATGACTAACCTCAATGCCAAATATGAAGACTATGGGTCAAAGGAATCTTAAGTTATTGGGCGGACAAGCTTTTTGAAGTCAAGGCCCCTGTGACCTTGGCCTTTGACCTGGTGACCTCAAAATCAAAAGGGGTCATCTACTAATCACGACTTACCTCCATGCCAAATATGAAGACTGTGGGTCAAAGGAATCTTAAGTTATTGGGCGGACAAGCTTTTTGAAGTCAAGGCCCCTGTGACCTTGACCTTTGACCTGGTGACCTCAAAGTCAATAGGGGTCATCTACTAATCATGACTAACCTCAATGCCAAATATGAAGACTATGGGTCAAAGGAATCTTAAGTTATTGGGCGGACAAGCTGTTTGAGGTCAAGGCCCCTGTGACCTTGACCTTTGACCTGGTAACCTCTCAAAATCAAAAAGGGTCATCTACTAATCACGACTTACCTCCATGCCAAATATGAAGACTGTGGGTCAAAGGAATCTTAAGTTATTGGGTGGACAAGCTTTTTGAAGTCAAGGCTCGTGACCTTGACCTTTGACCTGGTGACCTCAAAAATCAATAGGGGTCATCTACTAATGATGACTTACCTCCATGCCAAATATGAAGACTGTGGGTCAAAGGAATCTTAAGTTATTGGGGGGACAAGCTTTTTGAGGTCAAGGCCCCTGTGACCTTGACCTTTGACCTGGTAACCTCAAAATCAATAGGGGTCAGCTACTAATCATGACTAACCTCCATGCCAAATATGAAGACTAAGGGTCAAAGGAATCTTAAGTTATTGGGCGGACAAGAAAAAACCGATGGACGGCCGGACGTACGTACCAAAATTTGATGTTTATGAGGCAAAGGAGCTCATAAACACCACCTGGACCAACGTCCATAAGCAAAATAAGCTCATAAAAACAAAAAATAGCTCTTAATTTTAAATTTTATGAGTTTATGTTCTTTATTTAACTACGGAATGAAGCTCATAATAATCAAATGTTGGCTCGGCCGGACGGACGGCTGGACGGACAAGCTGATTCCAGTATACCCCCCTTACAACTTTGTTGTGCGGGGGTATAAAAATGCAACATAAAGAAAAATATGACTGTGCGGATAGGCCTAGTTAAGGCCTGTTTTTTTACCAATGTCATACCAAACATTTTCTTACATTTTGCACTCATAATATTTTACAATTTCTTTTGACACCAATGTCTGGTAGTATCCACTACTATTGCAGTGGCGGACATTTGCCCCTTCATATCTTTGGAAGGGGCAGACAAATGCCCATATAAAACAAATGAGGGGGCATGTCCGCCACCGCAAAGAAAGGGTTGCAAACGTCCAGGGGGAAAATGTCCTAGAATCTTAGAGAGGCTAAAAATTATCACCAACCTGTCCATCAATGTCCTCATTAAGAGCAAGACGTCCATCAAGAGTTATCACCCCTCCTTGTTCATCTATCATTACCAACATTGGTATACCTGTACAAAATAGATCAGAATATATACATGAGACATTTATACAAGGTGTTCCAGATACTGAAATTAAATGAACAGAAAAATTATCATCATCAACAAAGCCTGATGGTAAGACAGTGAGCTCGACTATTCTCAGTGCTTGATAGTAAAACAAGGGCCTTGTTATATTATAATGCAAAATTTTAGAGCCAAGATAATGTAAAATTTTTCAAAAAAGTTCAAAAAGGGCCAAAATTCTGTCAAAACCCATGTTAGAGCTATGGGCCTTGGATATTGGCATTCAATAATGCTTTCAAATAAGTGTGTGAAGTTTCAACCCATTCCCTTCAAAAGTTTTGGAGATACCAAAATTATATACCGGTAGCTCTCACTATTCTTTGAATAGTTGAGCTAAAAATGAGAAAAAAACATTTACAAGAGGTCACTGATCATAAGATAACTTTGTTTTCAACAATATTCAACATATAAATTCAAATCTAATTATGACTTCGAAATCTATCACATGATCTTTCTTGTATTTAATGTAAAAATAGTTTTATGTCTTTTCCTTACTGTCACCAGGTGTACAATGTAATATATAATATAAACATTTCCTACAAATGGTGACTGCAATCTTTCAATGTTTTCTTGCTTTTAAAATATCATGTGATAAAAAACATCTATATATTAAATGAAAACTTACATGACTATATAATAAATACATCATTTCTGATACAAAAAAAACAAGACGGCCATGATGGCCCTGAGGTCGCTCACCTGTATATAGGCCCCCCCACCCCCGGGCCAATTTTTACCCAAGGGCTTTTATTTGTTTATTTGAACAGACTTGGTAGACACCCATAAGAAGATGTTTCATGCTAAACATCTAAGTTCTAGCTCATTGGGTTTTTTAAAAGAAGATTTTTAAAGTTTTTACTATACACATATAGTTAAAAACAATGACACCCCTGGGGCAGGGCCAGTTTTGACCCCCGGGCTTTTATTTGAACAAACTTTGTAGATATTTACTTAAAGATGTTTCATGCTTAATATCTAAACTCTAGCTATTTGGGTTTTTTCAAAGAAGATTTTTAAGTTTTTGCTATAAACATATAAGGAAAATCAATGACTCCCCCCCCCCCAGGCGGGGCCAGTTTTGACCCCAGGGCTTTTATTTGAACATACTTGGTAGACACCCATTAGAACATGTTTCATGCTAAATATGTTAGCTCTAGCTCTTTGAGTTCTTTAAAAGAAGATTTTTTAAGTTTTTACTATATGCATATAGGGAAAATCAATGACCCCCTGGGGCGGGGCCAATTTTGACTCCAGGGCTTTTATTTGAACAAACTTGGTAGACACTCATTAGAAGATGTTTCATGCTAAATATCTTAGCTCTAGCTCTTTGGGTTCTTTAAAAGAAGAATTTTTAAGTTTTTACTATATGCATATAGGGAAAATATATGACCCCCTGGGGCGGGGTCAATTTTGACCCCAAGGCTTTTATTTGAACAAACTTGGTAGACATTCACTAGAAGATGTTTCATGCCAAATATCTAAGCTCTAGCTCTTATGGTTCTTTAAAAGAAGATTTTTTAAGTTTTTACTATATGCATATAGGGAAAATCAATGACCCCCCGGAGTGGGGCCAATTTTGACCACAGGGCTTTAATTTGAACAAACTTGGTAGACACTCACAAGAAGATGTTTCATGCTTAATATCTTAGCTCTAGCTCTTTGGGTTCTTTAAAAGAAGAATTTTTAAGTTTTTACTATATGCATATAGGGAAAATCAATGACCCCCTGGGGCGGGGCCAATTTTGACCCCAGGGCTTTTATTTGAACAAACTTGGTAGACATTCACTAGAAGAGGTTTCATGCTTAATATCTAAGCTCTAGCTCTTACGGTTCTTTAAAAGAAGATTTTTAAGTTTTTACTATATGCATATAGGGAAAATCAATGACCCCCCGGGGCGGGGCCAATTTTGACCCCAGGGCTTTTATTTGAACAAACTTGGTAGACACTCACTAGAAGATGTTTCATGCCAAATATCTTAGCTCTAGCTTATTGGGTTCTTTAAAAGAAGATTTTTTAAGTTTTTACTATATGCATATAGGGAAAATCAATGACCCCCTGGGGCGGGGCCAATTTTGACCCCAGGGCTTTTATTTGAACAAACTTGGTAGACACTCACTAGAAGATGTTTCATGCCAAATATCTAAGCTCTAGCTCTTAGGGTTGTTTAAAAGAAGATATTTAAAGATTTTTCTTTCGGTTGCCATGGCAACCAGAGTTCTGCATGGAATTAAATTCTTTGAACAATTTTTAAAGGTGACCACCAAAGGAACATTCCTGTGAAGTTTGGATGAAATTGGCTCAGTGGTTTATGAGGAGATGTCATTTAAAGCAAAAGTTTACGGACGGACGGATGGACGACGGATGGACGGACGGACGCCGGACGAAAAGCGATCACAAAAGCTCACCCTGTCACTTTGTGACAGGTGAGCTAAAAACAACTTTATATTTAATTTTGAAAAAGCTCATTCTTCATATAATTGAAAATCCTCTCTATAAAAAACCAAGAGCAACAAAAAATGACCTGTCTGCAGAGCATTGTTACATAGGAAAGGGGGCATAACTTCATTAAATTACCTTAGGATTAGGATTACCTGCCCTTTCAAAATGAGCAATGTTACATAGGAAAGGGGGCATAACTTCATAAAATTACCTTTGGATTAGGATTACCTGCCCTTTCAAAATGACATCCTTTCATGACAATAAAAATGTATACCAAGTTTGAAGTGAATAGTATTAATTTCTGAGAAAATGGACCTTATTGAAAAGCTTAACCAACGCTGACAACAATGCCAACAAGAGGTTCCTGACAAAAGCTCCATTTTTTTCTTTGACAAGTGGAGCTAATAATTCAATATGCATATTTAATGATTTTTACCTATATATTACAAACAGACCAGTCAGGAGTTTGTCCAATTCATTCATTCACTTTATTCTATAAATGGATCAAGAAACTAATTTTGTATAACTTTCAAGATCTGTTATCAAAGTTTGTTTTCATGCAGTCATGATTATAGAAAAATCCAACATAAAAACATACCCCCTAATGTTTTTCCAACCCTCCATAATAATCTCTCAGTTATTCTAATCCGAAATGATGGCTATTCCATAAGATAAAACTTGGCAATCAAGTATATCTATATAAATCAATTAATTAATCCAGTGGAATTTATAAAGTATCTAAAAACTATACAGCAAAAAAACATATTGATTGACATGAAGTAGCAAATATCTAGAATAGAAAAAAAAGAAGAGTAGCATTTGTTTATACCTAGATTCATACATTATCTCCTTAGTGCAGTAATGGGTTAACTCTTATCAAATTAATAAGAAGTTAACATGTTAATTTTATTTGTTAAAATTGGAGAAAAAAGAACAGTGGACATATCATCTTACAACTTTAACTTCCAACTCTCACCATATATGTGAGTTTATCAATTCAGTGACAAATATAAGGACATAACTAAAACAAGAGCTGTCGGTAGGACAGCACGCTCGACTATTCTAAGTGCTTGATAGTAAAAGAGCCTTTATAATGTTAAATTTTTTAAGTTCACAAAAGAGCTATTTTTTTTCATAAATTCATGTTATAGGCCTTAGAGAGAGTCTAATTATACAGTATTGTATCATTATTATGCTGCTGACCGTTCCAAGGCGGCGCCCCACTGTGTTCCTCAGATGTATGTCTATGTTGTTTCATACTGTTTTGGTGACACTTTTGCTTGTGTCCCTTGTTGTTTTCTCGTCTACGGTAAGTATCTTCCCCATTGCCTCTAGTTTTTATTTCTTTGATTAACCCCCCCCCCTTCCCCCGGTCTTCTGTCCCCTTCCCCTTTGTGGGCCTATTATTATTTTTCTTTGAATTCCTAATCAGTTACAAATTATTTATCATTTAATGATTAACGTGTCGTTGCCCTGTCCTTTTTATGTTTGGGGTCCGCCTGGGCTCCTTTTCCATTGGTTCTTGTTGCTGGGTCATATGGGGGTTGCGTTCATTGAACGCCGCCTTTCCTTGTTGATCTTGTTTTTCATATTTTGACTATTCGGAAGGTAATGTCACAAGGGTGTTTAATTGAGTAAAATAATACTAATTACCTATGAATACATAAATTTGACAGAAAAGGTACAAAGGCTTGTTATTAAGATGTTTTATCAAGTTAATCACTGCTTTATTATTATGAATGCATAAAATTGACCCAAAAAAGGTACAAACCCTTCAGTAGTTATTGAGATAACAGCTTACAAGCAAAACTTTACCATGAATTTTTAAGGTGAAAAAGGGGAGAAAAATCAGCCTAAATGCAAGATAGAATTATTGATCATTGTCAGTGACCTACAATTATGACCCTAAATGCATAATTATGTGAAGTTTTAAATAAATATCTTTAATAGTTATTGAGATATGTAAAACTATCATGTTAACATTAACAAAGAGACTAAGTAGAAAAGGGGATATGAATCAGCCTTAATGCAAGATAGAGTTATGGAACTTGGTCAGTGACATACAATTATGACCCTCCAATTATGACCCTAAGTGCATGTGTAAAGTTTCAAGTAAATATCTTTGAAGACCTTTAACCAAAATTTCTAAGTTTCAAAGGGGCAAATAATTCTGCAAATATTGCAGGCAGAGTTATGCAATTTTGCAAACTGATATATATTGTTACTATAAAAGAGTATTTTAAATTTCAATTGAATATCTCAAGCAATAATTAAGATATTTGACTTTACAAAGTTCCAAAGGGGTATAATTCTGTCAATATTGTAGGCAGAGTTATCCAACTTGTCAATCTTATGTACATTGTTACTATAAATAAGTATTGTAAGTTTCAATTGAATATCTCAAGCAATAATTGAGATATTTGACTTTACAAAAAACTTTAACCAAAATTTCTAAGTTAAAAAGGGGCATAATTCTGTCAATATTGTAGGCAGAGTTATCCAACTTGTCAATCTGATGTACCTTGTTACTATAAATAAGTATTGTAAGTTTCAATTGAATATCTCAAGCAATAACTGAGATATTTGACTTTACAAAAAACTTTAACCAAAATTTCTAAGTTAAAAAGGGGCGTAATTCTGTCAATATTGTAGGCAGTGTTATCCAACTTGTCAATCTGATGTACCTTGTTACTATAAATAAGTATTGTAAGTTTCAATTGAATATCTCAAGCAGTAATTGAGATATTTGACTTTACAAAAAACTTTAACCAACGCAGACGCCGACGCGGACGCTGACGCCGACGCCGGGGCGACTAGAATAGCTCTCATATTCTTCGAATAGTCGAGCTAAAAATTGAATAAAAAAAACTATTTTGATGGAAATTTCATTGATAAATCTAATTGCTTGAAAGAAAAGAAATTGTTCACATTTAATAACTTAGAGCATTGTAAAAGTGATGAAACCTTTAATTTATAAAAGTTGATTGATTCTTTTTTATTTTTTTTTACTCCGATGTTAGCACCTTTTTGGTGATTCACCTGACCAGCTTTCCTGGATAACTAACCAGTAATTATCTACTGTATGCAACTGACTGACTTCTAATATCACAAGATTTCTAAATCAGTGGTAAGAGACAAATTACCAATAGACTTAGCGTCCAAGATCAATTGTTGCCGAGAAATTTAGACCTAACCCTAGGATCAAACCAGCATCCCGTGGATTTCAAATCAGAAGCTCTCTCTTGACGAATCAATGTTTCAAATGCTCACTGTATGGTAACTTAAAACAAGAGCTGTCCGTAAGACAGCGCGCTCGACTTTTTTATTGCTTGCCAATAAAAAAAGTTTTTGCAGTAAAAGGCAATACAAGAATCTCTGTATTTTTAAAGTGAACTAGTTGTTTGATACCCTTGAATATTACAGCAATGTTTATATGACATAATTTATGGTAAAGTGAACAAGTGGATAGGAATGAATTTTTTTAGATTTTTTAAGTTTTTTAGTGCTTGCCTATAATACAAAACATTGACAGTTAAGGGCCATAATTCAAATAAAATCTTTGACAGAATTACCTTCTCCTGGACATGTTTGGGAATCATGATTGTAAACAAGTATTCCAACTTTCAAATTAATATCTCAAACAGTTCAGTCAAAAAGTGGACTGGTACTAAAAACTTAACCAAGATTCTAAGTCGATAAAAGGCCTTAATTTTTAAAAACAAATCCTTGACAGAGTTACCTTCTCTTGCGTACAGATGGGGGTAATGATGTGAAATAGCATTAAAAGTTTCAAAGCAATATCTCAAAGGGTTAAGGCAATAAGTGGATTTTACCCATATTCAATGTATTTTCTAAGTCAAAAAGGGGCATAATTCTGTCAAAAACCTTGACAGAGTTATGTCCTCTTGTCTGTTGATGAAGGTCGTGATGGTAAACAAGTATGGTCAGTTTCAAAGCAATACCTCCAATGGTTTTGAAATAAAGTGAGGTGGTACAAAAAACTTAACCAAGCTCAATACACTTTCTAAGTCAAAAAAGGGCCATAATTCTGTCAAAAACCTTGACAGAGTTATGTACTCTTGTCTGTAGATGGAGGTTATGATGGTGAACAAGTATGGTAAGTTTCAAAGCCATACTTGTAATACTTCTGAAATAAAGTGGGGTGGTACGAAAAACTTAACCAAGGTGTGACGCCAACGCCGACGCCGACGCCAACGCCGACGCCGACGCCGACGCCGGGGCGAGTAGGATAGCTCCCCTTTTCATAGAAAAGTCGAGCTAAAAATGTTCAAAATTTACAATATTTTTTTTTTCTCAGATAATGATACACATTTTCAAATGGTGTAACCTGTTTTTCATAAAAAGTCATAAATGAAAGTTTAAATGTGATTCACCTACTCTCATTGTCCCGCCCCCCTACCCTCCACGCAAGACTTTTACCACCAATTCTTTTGAATTCTTTCTGATCATTACAAAATGAGCCGCTTCACGATAAAACCAACATAGTGCGTTTGCGACCAGCATGGATCCAGACCAGCCTGCACGGTCTGATCAGGAACCATGCTGTTTGCTTACCAACTCTATTACAAGTGGAGAAACTGACAGCAAACAGCATGGATCCTGATCAGACTGCACGGATGTGCAGGCTGGTCTGGATCCATGCTGGTCGCAAACCCACTATGTTGGTTTTGTCGTGACGCGGCTCAAATTTGCTTACCTTCCACCTCATATAGATTTTTCAGCATCTGTGACCTTGGATCACCAAACGGCAAGGCCAACCATGGCATAGAGTTTGCAAAGCTTGTGAAGGAATCTTCTGATCGGTCAGATGACACAAATATCACCGCAAATTTCTTTCCATTGGCTTTCAATTTTTCATAAGTTCGGATCAGCTCTGGCGTAAATACTCGGCATGGTGGACACTGTAATAGAGAAAATTATTAAGTTACTACCCATCTTCCTTTGATTTTGCATGATGAACTTGTTTAAACAATAATTGTTTAATTTTGGGAATTTCAAGGATGAGCAATTGTAGATGATACATATATAAAGAGGAAGGAAATGTGGCTTAATGATGGTGGCATAGACCTATTATTATCCTATATAATGGTGGCATACTATTATCCTATATAATGGTGGCATACTCAGCTGACCTGCTATTAACCTTTATAATGGTGGCATACCTTCAAATATCCTATATAATGGTGGCATAGTCCTACTATCCTATATTATTGTGGCATACCTTATAATATCCTATATAATGGTGACATAGACCTTCTATTATACTATACAAGTGTGGCCTATTCCTTCTATTGTCCTATAAAATGGTGGCATAGACCTTCTATTATTCTACATAAAGATCACATAGGCATATAAATATATACATGGCATAAGTTTTTCATAATCTCTTCATATCTGTACAAGTTAATACTACAATGAAACACTGAAGTTTTATACCACAAACCTCTGAAAACTAGAAATGTGTCATCATGCCACGGATGCCCCCGCATGCAGCCAAAATTTCAAATGTTATAATATTTAGTTCCAAATTTGTTTGCACAAATTATTTTTTTCATTCTATGTTCAAAGCCCTTAAAACTTTTCAATGTTAACACAAACCATTTTTATACAATGTTTAAGGCACTGAAATTATTCAGTCTTAACCTTTTGAAAATAGCATATTGCATATTTGTAGCCAAAATAATGGCTATATACATTTCCAACAAAAGTATGAGTGCTGAAACTGAAAGTTTCAAAATTTTTTCCAACATTCAGGAAAGATAAGTTTGTCCAAAATCATTGAACAACGACCAAATTCCAACTTAAACTGCTTATTCCTAAGATGTATCTATATTATTTTCAAAGTGAAAGGGACATAACTCTGCCAAAAAAATCATCGAACCATTACCAAATTCCATCTTGACCTGCGCATTCCTTTGACATATCCATATGTCAATTTTGAGTTGAATATGTAACACTGTTGGGTTGATAATGAACAGAAACTGTAAATTTCATATCATTTTCAAAGTGAAAGGGGCATTACTCTGCCAAAAATCATTGAACCATGACCAAATTCGAACTTGGCCTGCGCATTCCAAAAATATATCCATATGTCAAATTTGAGTTGAATGTGTAATACTGTTGGGGAGATAATAAACGGAAACTGAAAATTTCATATTATTTTTAAAGTGAAAGGGGCATAACTCTGCCAAAAATCATCGAACCATGACCAAATTTGAACTTGACCTGCGCATTCCTTTGACATATCCATATGTCAAGTTTGAGTTGAATGTGATGTACCATTGGGGAGTTAATGAACGGAAACTGAAATTTTCATATTATTTTCAATGTAAAAGGGGCATTACTCTGCCAAAAATCATCAAACCATGACCAAATTTGAACTTGACCTGTATTTTCTCATGACATATCCATATGTCAAGTTTGAGTTGAATGTGTTGTACCGTTGGGGAGATAATGAACGGAAACTGAAAATTTCATATTATTTTCAAAGTAAAAGGGGCATAACTCTGCCAAAAATCATCGAACCATAACCAAATTTGAACTTGACCTGTATTTTCTCATGGCATATCCATATGTCAAGTTTGAGTTGAAAGTGTTGTACCGTTGGGGAGATAATGGACGGAAACTGAAAATTTCATATTATTTTCAAAGTAAAAGGGGCATAACTCTGCCAAAAATCATCGAACCATGACCAATTTCAAACTTGACCTGTATTTTCTCATGACATATCTATATCTCAAATTTGAGTTCAATATGTGCAACGGTTATTAAGATAATGAACGGAAACTGATGATGACGGAAGGACAGAAGGACGGAATGACGGAATTACGGAATGACGGAATGACGGAACAGGGTAACACTATAATTATGCCCTTGCCATTATATGGCGGGGGCATAAAAATGATAACACAACGTCTTACAAAAATTAAACAAGAGGGCCATGATGGCCCTGGGGTCGCTCACCTGAACATAGGCCCCCAGGGCCGGGCCAGTTTAAACCAAAGGGCTTTTATTTGAACAAACTTGGAAGACACCCATTAAAAGATATTTCATGATGTTAAGTTTTTACTATACACAAATAATGAATAACAATGACTTTTGTCCCCTCCCCCCTCTCCCTGGGGCGGGGCCAATTTTGACCCAAGGGCTTTTATTTGAACAAACTTGGTAAACATCCATTAGAACATGTTTCATGCTAAATATCTTAGCTCTAGCTCTTTTGGTTCTTTAATAGAAGATTTTTAACTTTTTACTCTATGTATATAGGGAAAATCAATAACCCCTGGGACAGGGCCAATTTTGACCCCACGGCTTTTATTTGAACAAATTTGGTAGACACCCATTAGAATATTGTTCATGCTAAATATCTTAGCTCTAGCTCTTTAAAAGAATTTTTTTTAAGTTTTTACTATATGCATATAGGGAAAATCAATGACCCCCTGGGGCGGGGCCAATTTTGACCCCAGGCCTTTGGCCTTTTATTTGAACAAACTTGGTAGACACTGATAAGAAGATGTTTCATGCTTAATATCTTAGCTCTAGCTCTTTGGGTTCTTTAAGAGAAGATTTTTTTGAGTTTTTACCATATGCACATAGGGAAAATCAATGACCCCCTGGGGCTGGCCAATTTTGACCCAAGGGCTTTTATTTGAACAAACTTGGTAGACATCCATTAGAACATGTTTTACGCCAAATATCTAAGCTCTAGCTCTTTGGGTTTTTTAGAAGAAGACTTTTTAGCTCACCTGTCACAAAGTGACAGGGTGAGCTTTTGTGATCGCTTTTCGTCCGGCGTCCGTCGTCCGTCCGTCGTCCGTCCGTCGTCTGTAAACTTTTACTTTAAATGACATCTTCTCATAAACCACAAGGCCAATTTCATCCAAACTTCACAGGAATGTTCCTTTGGTGGTCACCTTTAAAAATTGTTCAAAGAATTTAATTCCATGCAGAACTCTGGTTGCCATGGCAACCGAAAGAAAAAACTTTAAATATCTTCTTTTAAAAAACCATAAGAGCTAGAGCTTAGATATTTGGCATGAAACATCTTCTAGTGAGTGTCTACCAAGTTTGTTCAAATAAAAGCCCTGGGGTCAAAATTGGCCCCGCCCCGGGGGGGTCATTGATTTTCCCTATATGCATATAGTGAAAACTTAAAAAATCTTCTTTTAAAGAACTCAAAGAGCTATGGCTAAGATATTGAGCATCAAACATGTTCTAATAGGTGTCTATCAAGTTTGTTCAAAGAAAAGCCCTGGGGTCAAAATTGGCCCCGCCCCAGGGGGTCATTTGATTTTCCCTATATGCATATAGTAAAAACTTAAAAAATCTTCTTTTAAAGAACCAAAAGAGTTAGAGCTAAGATATTTAGCATGAAACATGTTCTAATAAGTGTCTACCAAGTTTGTTCAAATAAAAGCCCTGGGGTCAAAATTGACCCCGCCCGGGGGGCTCATTGATTTTTCCCTATATATGCATATAGTAAAAACTTAAAAATCTTCTTTTAAAGAACTCAAAGAGCTATGGTTAAGATATTTAGCATCAAACATGTTCTAATAGGTTGTCTACCAAGTTTGTTCAAATAAAAGCCCTGGGTCAAAATTGGCCCCGCCCCGGGGTCATAGATTTTCCTTATATGTGTATAGCAAAAAACTTAAAAAATCTTTTTTGAAAAAACCCAAATAGCTAGAGTTAAGATATTAAGCATGAAACATCTTTTAGTGAGTGTCTACAAAGTTGTTCAAATAAAAAGACCTGGGGTCAAAATTGGCCCTGCCCCGGGGTCATTGATTTTCCTTATATGTGTATAGCAAAAACTTAAAATCTTCTTTGAAAAAACCCAAATAGCTAGAGTTTAGATATTAAGCATGAAACATATTCTAGTAAGTGTCTACAAAGTTTGTTCAAATAAAAACCCTGGGGTCATAACTGGCCCGGCCCCAGGCGTGTCATTGTTTTAACTATATGTGTATAGTAAAAACTTTAAAAAAGTCTTCTTTTAAATAGCCCAATGAGCTAGAGCTTAGATGTTTAGCATGAAACATTTTCTTATGGGTGTCTACCAAGTTTGTGCAAATAAAAGCCCTTTTGGTTAAATTGGCCCTGCAATGTTTTGGGGGGGGGGGGGGGGGGTTGGGGCGACCTATAACAGGTGAGCGACCTCAGGGGCCATCATGGCCCTCTTGTTTAAGTTTTTTACTATATGCATATAGGGAAAATCAATGACCCCCTGGGGCGGGGCCAATTTTGACCCCAGGGCTTTTATTTGAACAATCTTGGTAGACACTTATTAGAAGATGTTTCATGCTTAATATCTTAGGTCTAGCTCTTTGGGTTCTTTAAAAGAAGATTTTTTTAAGTTTTTACTATATGCATATAGGAAAAATCAATGACCCCCTGGGGCGGGGCCAATTTTGACCCCAGGGCTTTTATTTGAACAATCTTGGTAGACACTTATTAGAAGATGTTTCATGCTTTATATCTTAGGTCTAGCTCTTTTGGTTCTTTAAAAGAAGATTTTTTTAGTTTTTTCTATATGCATATAGGGAAAATCAATGACCCCCTGGGGCGGGGCCAATTTTGACCCCAGGGCTTTTATTTGAACAAACTTGGTTAGACATCCATTAGAACATATTAAATGCCAAATATCTAAGCTCTAGCTCTTTGGGTTTTTTAGAAGAAGATTTTTTTAAGTTTTTACTATATGCATATAAGGAAAATCAATGACCCCCTGGGGCGGGGCCAATTTTGACCCCAGGGCTTTTATTTGAACAATCTTGGTAGACACTCATTAGAAGATGTTGCATGCTTAATATCTTAGGTCTAGCTCTTTGGGTTCTTTAAAAGAAGATTTTTTTAAGTTTTTACTATATGCATATAGGGAAAATCAATGACCCCCTGGGGCGGGGCCAATTTTGACCCCAGGGCTTTTATTTGAACAATCTTGGTAGACACCGATTAGAAGATGTTTCATGCTAAATATCTTAGTTCTAGCTCTTTGGGTTCTTTAAAAGAAGATTTTTTTAAGTTTTTAGTATATGCATATACATGTATAGGGAAAATCAATGACCCCCAGGGGCGGGGCCAATTTTGACCCCAGGGCTTTTATTTGAACAAACTTGGTAGACATCCATTAGAACATGTTTCATGCCAAATATCTAAGCTCTAGCTCTTTCGGTTTTTTAGAAGAAGATTTTTTAAGTTTTTACTATATGATTATAGGGAAAATCAATGACCCCCTGGGACGGGGCCAATTTTGACCCCAGGGCTTTTATTTGAATAATCTTGGTATACACTCATTAGAAGATGTTTCATGCTTAATATCTTAGCTCTAGCTCTTTTGGTTCTTTAAAAGAAGATTTTTTTAAGTTTTTACTATATGCATATAGGGAAAATCAATGACCCCCTGGGGCTGGGCCAATTTTGACCCCAGGGATTTTATTTGAACAATCTTGGTAGACACTCACTAGAAGATGTTTCATGCCAAATATCTAAGCTCTAGCTCTTTGGGTTTTCTAGAAGAAGATGTTTAAAGTTTTTTCTTTTGGTTGCCATGGCAACCAGAGTTCTGCATGGAATGGAATTCTTTGAACAACTTTGTTAAGGCTTCACACAAGGAACATCCCTGTGAAGTTTCATTATGATCTGCCTTATGGTTTCAGAGGAGATGTCGTTTGAAAAGTGTGAACGGACAACGTACGACGTACGACGGACGACGGACGAAGAGTGATCCTAATAGCTCACCCTGAGCATATGCTCAGGTGAGCTAAAAAAAAAAATACACAGAATTTGATCTTTCTGTTGCATTAGGTGCATTCCCAGCATGATAGCTAATGCACCAAAAACTTGCATTGCAGTAAAATCTCTTTATCTCTTTTTATTCTTTGACATCAAAAAAAATTGATGATACATTACTATCTCAAAATCTTAAGTGTTTTAAATGTTTCAGGATTAAAAAAAGGGGGATAAAAACATTATGGGGAGTCCATTCCAACACAATAATATTTAGAATAACATAGTAACACCAAGGCTTTAATGGAATTCAGTGCCAGGAAATCAAACCAGGGTCGCTCGATTCAAGTCCAGAGCTTTACCTTTTGAGCTAACCGTACAGCTTCATACTGTAAGACCTTCATGGTTTCCTATTCTATCTATGATAATGTCACTCTTTTCTCTGAGCGTACAAGTGTCAGAATGTTTTCTTAATAGTTTTTTCAGTTACATGTACATGCTGGTCTGCCAATGGGATTTGTCGCCATTTTATATTGCCGACTTAAAACCTAACCCAAGATAGCAATTCAAGGCTGGTATAAATACTTATAATTTTGTTTCTTTAAAACCAAACCCAGGTTGGTATCAAGGGTGGTATAAATTAACTTATAATTTGTTTGTATCTTCAAGTGGCACTTTTCCGTAATTTATATTCCCTCAAAAAAATAGAATTATCATTACAATCACACTTACATTTAAATCAACGTAAACAATGCTGTTCAAAAGTCAATAAACTTTTCGATATAATGTAATTTTTTGCTACTTTAATAGACTACAGAACAACATTTTGTTGACATACAATACCGAACATTTTTTGTATTTGTTTAGTTTTCGTGATTTCGAAGCAAATATCAAACATCAATATTTAATCAAACATTTTGAAAAGATTATACGAGGAAACAATGACACCGGAGATCAAATGATTATATTGATGATGTATTATTCACACGATTGATTCACGCGGAAATAATGACTCAGTTACTCGGTACGGAGTATCAGAAATCAACTGTATTTCAATGAAGTTGAACAGCAGGTATATACTGTTTCATAATTGATATCTTCAATGAAGAGGCAAAAAAATTGCATTGTGTAAATATTGGTTAAGAAAAATGTAAAACCCTGTTGGCCCGATTATTTACTCTGCAAAAAAATCGAAAAAGCACGTTAACACTTTCCTATACATGTACAATAAGATCTGTCTGGAACTCTGCATAGCTAACTAAGGTTTTAAGCATTACCATGCTATATAAATATCTTATATGGAGTTGTCAATGTTTCAGTTTAAACAAAATTTTGAGAAAAATTTCAAAATAATTAGATCATCTGTCTGGGAAGCAAACAATGCAGACCCATGATCAGACAGCTTGAAAGTGCCGCTGATCTTGATCAGCACTGGTCCCATTCGTATAACCAATAACAGACTTGGTCCATATTCAAGTCAATAAATGTTTAGTATTTATTTCTAAAAATCTTTAAACAGAATGGTTTCCATGAGTATAAATAAGTACTGCAGATAAAAGTTAACACTTTTAAAAATCCCTCAGTTGTACAATGAAGGTCACTCATCAAGGTCACTCCACGGTATCTGCTCATTACTGATATGCTCAGATAGCTTGTCAAATTGCTTCTCGACTGTCAATTATTCAGTACTTTTTATTAGAACTGTTCTCAAAATTATCCCATACAGGAGATAATTGATTCTAGTAATTAATATATTGATTATAAATTAGTACAAATACAGATGGGAATATCCGATGTATCATATAATTGATTGAAATCTACAGATATTGTTGTTGTTCCGCCAGAAAAAGGAAAATTTATCCATACAAACTACTTATCAGTATTAGTAGGACATTCTGCCTAACTTTGGTTGTTGGCGCTACTGTCATCCCGGGTACTACTTATACTGACACAGCCTCTTTAGGTAAATGTTTTACAATATTAATTTCTGGCAAGTTTAATACCCATAGACGTCACTATTCTCATGCAGGTACTGATGAGCACTTTTTACAATTGGGCTGGTACTTTCTAGTATTCTAAAAGATATCTGTGGGCCTACAAGTCGTACCATGGACAACAACTTGACTTTGCCTTCAATTTCAAAAATTAACAGTATAAGGCCAAATGTTAAATTTCGCTTTATTTCTATTTTATTTTAAAACTTACGCAGATCAGCCATCAGCCAGTTTATTTATCTTAAGATTTTTACAGAATTAAAAGTAATTGGATTTTTATCTCAACTTTGTCAAAATACCAACATTATATTCCTCGATTATTTTTTTCCAGAACCATGTGTCTGAAAACTGAAATGACTGTCGCCTGAACATAACCTCATTTGCCACAGTGACACAAGTATGTCATAAAACTAGAATTCTGCATGTTCTGTAACACATGCGCAACTAATGTGATAAAAAACAATTATTTTACATGGATTCAAAGGAGAGATTTTTGTCCTTTTATTGCGAATGCAATTTATTTCTGTTCTCGTAAATTTCACTCAGGAGAGGAGTATTGAATTAATTAGTAGGTTATTGGTTTCCTTCTTGGATTTACAGATGTGAGACGACCAATTTCTCTGCCAGACAAAAAGTAAGGGAGACGTTTTGTCATTTTAACTGTAGATAAAATTTCTTGCAAAATGTCACGCAAAAACCACCAACTTTAGTTGAAGTAAATAAATGCAATGATACAGTAAGATCTTATATGTGTTATTTACTTGATGTTGTTTGTTTTTTGGGGGGTTTTTTGGGTTTGTTTTTTTTTTTTGGGGGGGGGGGGGGGTTTTCTTTTTTTCTTTTACAGTGCACCAACAAAGTTAAGTTCATTTGACAAACTTACAGCAACACCAGGGGTCAAAATCATCTCAGCCGCTGGAGCTACAAGATAAATGAAACCCATTTAGCAACCACACGAGGAGCAAATCAGTCACAGGTTGAGCCCCACACTTCATATCAATTTAGGGAAAGAGGAAATACTGCTTAGCCCCATTTTATAGCCTGCTGGAACTAAAAGTGATTAGCCATTGCCTGTCAGCATTGAGCCTGGCCAGCTAGCACTACCAGGCTTAATTTTTAGCAGCTCAATGTTTGCATTCAAACACTAATTCCAGCTGTGACAAAGTCAGCTCTGAGCATTTCACCTGCAAAAATAGTGGGGATCAATCCTTCACAGCAGTGTATGGAGATAATGTTAGCAGGAATTAACCATCAGAAGTAATTTTACCATCTAATTGTATCAGAAGGTCGGGTGAGGATCTTGTCTACACTAGTGTTCAGTCTCAGTTAGACAGTGACTGTATGTGTTCTGTGAACTTAATTAGCATTGCCTGTCATGATCTTTGTTCTAATTTTCTAATGATTGCAGATCTAGTATATATTATTAGTTATAAAGATCGTTGACAGGTTATATGGCCCTATATAAACGGCTATTTGTAAATATAACCCGAGCCGTTAGGCGAGGGTTATATTGCAAACAGCCGTTTATATACGGTCATATAACCTGTCAACAATCTTTATAACGAATTTATAATACAGCAAGCATCATTTTTAGAGAAAAAGGTAAGATTTCAGCAGCCGTGTATATAAAACTATATAAACGTCACGATTATCCAATGAAAAATGACGTTACAAACGTGCAGTATTATAAAAAGTATAATAAATGGTGTATTATGAAATCTTGTATAACAACAGAGATATATACTTTATGCACTTTTAAATGCAGCTCACTAAATATGCATTATACATTCTAAGCCATTTTTCATTAACTTCCAATCTATGACCAACATTATGTGGAAATGGAAGAAAATGTGTTAAAAAATGTTTCCATTGGTATTTCTAGAATAATGACAGCCATATAATGGAAAGAAACTCTTCATATATGTATATTATTATGTGCATGTATTTTGAAACAGGAAATATGGAATATTCAAAATATCTGATTCTCGTTTCAGTGAAGAAGAATGAATGTTAAAGCAGATTCACTCCTCCAGATTCATGCTTATTTTCATGAAAATTTTAAATATGTATTAAAAAATTAAAAGCCTTGTCAAGTAAACAAAGAAAGTAATTTACATATTACAAAGCTCACTTACAATCCACGTAAATCATCAAATAAAGGTCAAAATATGCAAAAAAGTCCCTTACTACTTAAGTCACACAGCTGAAATGTGGTGATAAATACTGCAAAATCTGTCATTCATTGCATATAACATGTAAATAATTACATGAATTCTGAATATTTTTTCTTTTCTTAAAATCCTACTTCATTTTTATCAAAGTTGAATTTTTAAAAATATTTTGGCTCATCTGGAGGCATCTAGCTTTAAAATAACAAGAGCTGTCCAAAAGACGGGACACTCGACTACTGTAAGAAAAGGGGTAAAAAAGTAACCAATGGGTCCTAAAGCCATCATGTGAACAAGCTTCAACCAATTCCTTTCAGCAGTTTAAAAGAATAAAAGTGTTATGTCCAATGACGACAACGTGAGTACAATAGCACTTCCTATTCTTAGAATAGTCAAGCAAAAAATGCACCCTAAATATAAAGATCATTTTACAGAATTATATCACTTAATTTACACAGAAAAAAAGCCTGCATAAGTGTATGTAAATAATAACATTTGTAACCAATCAGAGAATATTATTACTTTACAATTGAACAATTGAGGGGGGGGGGGAAGATGGGAATACCTCCTTTTCCACAATAGATAAAGTCTGCATATACATAATGTATACATAAAAGTAATCAACAGTTATTACAATGATACAAACAATTTCTGTCCAAACTTCCCCGAAATTGTCATAAAATTTTCATAACCATTTCTATATAAACTAATAATACAATGCCGAGTAGTCAATCATTATTTGACTTGTAGAGAAAAAATCAATCTTCTATATAACATGGAGATGGAGATTTATGGCATGTACTGGTTCATCAGATAATATCCCAGATAAGATACTGGTTCATCATAAGATACTGTCTTTGTATGGAAATTAAGTAACATGATATAATTATATTTTGCTATAATAAGAGTTCTGTTATTTTTGTTCCAATCTTCTTGCACTTGCAGATTAGCTTTAAGTCACTGTTTCAAACCCAATCAGATTTTAAATCAAGGAAAATTATCTTATATCTTTGTTGGTTGGTTGGTTGGCTGGCTCAGGCTGGCTGGTTGGCTTTGGTTTGGTGTTGGGAGTTGGGGATTTGATTTGATTGATTTTGTTCCAGTATTTCAAAACTTACACGGCAAGTATTTCTTCTTACTTTTTTGGGAAACAACCCATGTCTTTTAAATTGGGAAAGTTAAACAAATTTAAATTAACTAAGTATTTAAACATTCAGTGATAAAATTTGGTTTAAAACTATTTAGCTGGCAAGGTGAAAATCAATATTCCGAGAATTTACTAATTTAATTTTGATAATTTCAACAATTTTGTCAACTAAGGAATTTCAGATGGTCAACCATTTTTTTAACAAAATAATCACTGAAACATTCACTGACAATTTTTCAACATAAATCATTTACAACAGTAAACATCAAGCTTTATGATTACCCATAACCACACTGAATAAATAATTCCACTTCCTGTTTTGGCCAGAAAGGTACACAAGTTAAAGTATATAGGCTCCAAAGAAAGGTGAGCAGGCGATTGTAATCGCAAGGCATGGTACACACTTGTAAGATTTTGTCCATCCACTGTGGACATGCATTATGTGCTTTTCACAGGACTCAAACTGGTTCATAGGCAACTGAGAATAGGCAGGCTATATAAAGATATTGCAGCAATTGATAAAATACCTAGCACTAGAATAATTCAATCCTTTGCTTGTTCTTAATAAATGCTTTTATATGGATACCATCATTTCAGGATCTGTGATTTTTTTTATTATATTAAACATACATTTAAGTAACTAACCCCTACAAAATAACAATAGTATTACCATTAACTAATATATATGTAGTACCCTCATAAAGAAAAGGAGAACAAAAGTTTCTCTCTCTCAAATTCCCACAAAATATTTTCTTTTTTTTTCTTTTATGCAAGGCATCAAAACTTGGATTTTTCTATGGGATTTTCCTGTAGAAGAGCCTTTTACCAGAGATATAAAGCAACAAACAGCAGCTGTACATTCCAGGTACTTTACTCCACTTTACTACAGGCAAATTATCAATGTAATGATATTAGATCAAGAGGCAATTTGTGAACAGTTATAAAATAATACAGCTCATTCTGCGGCACTTAAACCACTAATATATACATATTGATTGTCGGCTGATTTGTCTGTTGTATTCAGTATTCACCCTCACCCCCCTCCGCCTACTCCCCCCCCCTCCAGGTTCTCCCCCCATGGCCCTGCTGCCAAATTTCTACACTTCTACTAAAATACTATATGGAGTAATGTTTGTTTGATTATATAGATATACATATATAAGTGCAGGGCAAATTGTCACTGAATGTCGCGACATCTATATATCATCGATTATTCACTATTTTAAATCAATATCGATTCAAAATTTAGAATATCGATACAAATTTTAATACAATTTCTCCCTGTCTTGTGAAAATATCTCTTTATTGAGTGTGACAAGAGATGTCACGTCTTGTCTATTTTCTTGGCTAGCTTCAACTCTGAATCTCTTAGTGTAATAATAACAAGAAAACATAAAAAAAATTACTTTCTTTCAATGTATTGTATTTGTGATTGCTAAATACACCAGGATGATAATTTATAACATAATCATGTTTAAATGGTACGTTTCCCCTGTGTGTTTCTAGCTAAGATATAAGTTACATGTTATATGACCCTAAATAAACAAAAAATCATATGTAGTGAGGGTTATATAATAAATAACTGTTTATATACAGCATTATAATCTGTCAAGAATCTTTATAATGAAGTTATAATACAGCAAACTTCCTTTATTTGAGAAAAAAATATGAAATTACTTCATAATTTGACAGCAGCTGTGTATATAGTTAATATAAACGCCACAATTTAACCAATGAAAAGCGACATTACAAATGTGCAGTATATCAATGACAGCCCTAAGGTGAGTAACCCTGCATTTCAGGTTTCAGGGTATAACTCTTAATTTGCTGGAACTAAAACATGATAAGCCTTTCTGGCTTTGCCACCTGGCGTGTCTATACTTTAGTACAGTCTGACCAGGCTCTTAGTATTAATAATTCAATTAATTTAAACGTCCTAAAACTTTGAGGAGACAATTCCAAATTCAAACAGTTTAATATTTGTAATGTTATTCCTAACTTAAAGCTACATGTTTCAAGAGGAGAAAACAAAATTTATTTTCCTTTTTTTTTAGTTTGTAAGAAGAATTGAGAAATGTATTCCTCATACGTGGGCCCAGGTAGGATCTTCAATTGACTGGTTCAAAATTAATTCAATCAATAATTCATTCTATTCTGTTTTATGAACTTGTATTACATGTGATTTTTTTATTGTTTTATTATAAACAAATAAATTGTAAATTTCTACTATCAAGAGAGCCCTATAACCTTTTTTAAGGCTTTTGACTAAACGAGAACAAATTATCTGTTCAAAGGTTTACAAAGAAAATAAAACAGACAAATAAATTGATGTATTTAAAGAGATTTAGAGATAATGATTTGACTATGATGAATGATCTTCAGACCCTATTCAGCCTATAATACATGTTAATAATTTTTCCTCTCATTCACAGTCAGTAAATTTTATTGCCTTATTTATCTAAAATGATCCTCCAAGGTGGAATTGCTTACAGGGTCTCTTTTTCAGTTCATGGTAATTTGTATTTCATTTCTCACAATTCAATTTATATGGAATTGTATTACTTCTATGTTTCATGTTTATTTTATTTTTATTAGATTTACATTTCATTTGAAATACATGTACACTACCAGGTTCAGATATATATCAATTTAGAATATGGCTAAGTTCGCAATGACTTTAATTAGTTTACAAAATTTACTAAATTATATTATTACTAAATCCAGGTTAAATTATAAACACTGATCAAAGTTGTACATATACATTGCATTTCATTTGTTTTAACTGCATTTTACAGCCAAAAACACATCTCAACAGGTACTTACTACATGCACAAAATAATGGGTGTTGAATTGCAAGATCTGGACTGCATCCAGATAATTTCATCAGATATTGGTAAACAAACAAATGATTTAAAGTTAATTATTTTAATGCTGGCAAGCAATAATTTTGAGCTTGCCTTCCTTTATGCCACTAGTATAGCCATGCCAACACATCCATGAAACTTATTGTGAACAGTAGTGCACTGGAACAGGTTAACACATCTATTGTGAACAGCAGTGCATTGGAACAGTTTAACTTATCTACTGTGAACAGCAGTGCACTTGAATAGGATAACTTATCTACTGTGAACAGTAGTACACTGGAACAGGTTAACATATCTACTGTGAACAGTAGTGCACTGGAACAGGTTAACTTATCTACTGTGAACAGTTGTGCACTTGAATAGGATAACTTATCTACTGTGAACAGTTAGTGCACCTGGAACAGGTTAACTTATCTACTTGTGAAACAGTAGCCGCACTGGACAGGTTAACTTATTGCTACTTGATAACAGTAGCGCCACTGGAACAGGTCAACATATCTTACTGTGAACAGTGTAGTGCACTGGAACAGGTTAACTTTATATACTGTGAACAGTGTAGTGCACTGGAACAGGTTAACTTATTATACTGTGAACAGTGTAGTGCACTGGAACAGGTTAACTTATCTACTGTGAACAGTAATGCACTGGAACAGGTTAACATATCTACTGTGAACAGTAGTGCACTGGAACAGGTTAACTTATCTACTGTGAACAGTAGTGCACTTGAACAGGTTAACATATCTACTGTGAACAGTAGTGCACTGGAACAGGTTAACATATCTACTGTGAACAGTAGTGCACTGGAACAGGTTAACTTATCTACTGTGAACAGTAGTGCACTGGAACAGGTTAACATATCTACTGTGAACAGTGTAGTGCACTGGAACATAGCTATTGTGAACAGTATTGTGGACAGAAGTTTACCATGAAGCTTAACTGAAAGTTTGTTTAACTTAGGGATTGTCTTTGAAAAAACCTACATTTGCAACATGCAATAAATTTGTAAAAGATGAAGCTAGGTTTAAAGTAGGATAATTTCATTTACCAGTGTAAAGGTGAACTGGTGAACTCAATTTAATTTTAAATTCATGGGAAGAGATAACATGTGAAATTTCAATCATTATTTCAATTTTCATGACAGGACACGCATAATAAAAATTACATTAGAGATATTAAAACTTTAAACATACCCAATGAGCTGAAAAATAAAGGCCAACAATTTTCCCTTTGAGTTCTTCTAAGGCATCAACCTCTTTGCCTTCTTTTAATAATTTCCCCTTGATGATGTCACCAAATTTTTTCCGTCGCCATGGAAACTCTGTACCATTTTCATCCTCCATCAAGTGCGAGTATCCTTCGCGAGTTATTGTCTGCCCTGTTTCCGCATCTATCAGGACTAGTTTTGGAATACCCTGCACTCGAAATTTCTTACACAGCTTTCCCTGAAAACCATAATATTACAATTCATTTTTAAAACCTGACATACCAATTCAATAAAGTCTCATGTACATTGTATTTGTAAAAAGAAAAAAACAAGTGCTGTCAGCAGGACAATGTCCTCGACTATTCTTAGTGCTTAAGTATGGATAATACAAAAAAATTTAATTTCAAAAAGGGTCATAATTCAGTCAAATCAAAGTTAGAGTTATTGGCCTTGAATAGTACCCTCCTAGCCTACTCTCAAATAAGTATGTTCAGTTTCCCTTCAGTAATTTTAGAGATATATAGACTGTAATATGTATTCTGAATGCGGTGGACATGAATGGATTGGCAGACCTTATTTACGTTACAATAAACTTGTAAACTTGTACAAATGTATTTTTACTCATATGAAAACTATTAATAGTTTAATAATATCTAAAATATTATCTAACTAACAACAGGAGTAAATGAATCAAATTGATAATGCTTCTTTACTCTCAATTGTGAAAACATTCCTTCTTGGCAAAACGTTCCTTGCTCGAAAAAAAGAAAATATGGCTTATAGATATTTTTTTCCTGATTTGTTTATGTATTAGTGCTTCCAAAAGAAATTGGCAATAACTATAAAACTTGAGGAGTTGAGTGCCGTTATATGAAGGATGCACCACTTCATAAACGTACAAATTTATTTTCCAGCACGCAAAAATCTCAAGCACCCCAATATGCATTTCCATGGCAACGAGTTATATTAAGTAGATAGTTTGAGGATTAATTGTAAGGGACATATTGAATATCTATCAACAGCCTACAGCATACATCAAATCACCGCTTTCATCAGCTGTAAATAAAAAAACAAACTTGTTTTATCAAGGAGAAATTCTGTCTCGTCTTGCTCTGATTTTCAACAGCACACTAGGTAACTGAAGATATTAGGTATATGATGAGTGAGGATGTTAGCTATATGAATAGTACTGTACAAGTAACCATTATTTTGGGGGGAATCAAATCAAATCAAATATTTAAATTGAAACAAAGAGGGCCATGATGGCCCTGAGGTCGCTCACCTGTATATAGGCCCCCCCCCAACCCACCCCCCCCCCCCAACGTTGCAGAGCCAATTTAACCAAAGGGCTTTTATTTGCACAAACTTGGTAGACACCCATAAGAAGATGTTTCATGCTAAACATTTAAGCTCTAGCTCATTGGGCTTTTTAAAAAAGATTTTTTTAAAGTTTTTACTATACACATATAGTTAAAAACAATGACACCCCTGGGCCGGGCCAGTTTTGACCCCAGGGCTTTTATTTGAACAAACTTTGTAGACACTTACTAGAAGATGTTTCATGCTTAATATCTGAACTCTAGCTTTTTGGGTTTTTTTCAAAGAAGATTTAAAGTTTTTGCTAAACACATATAAAGAAAATCAATGACCCCCGGCGCGGGCCAATTTTGACCCCTGGGCTTGTATTTGAACAAACTTGGTAGACACCTATTAGAACATGTTTGATGCTCAATATCTTAGCCATAGCTCTTTGAGTTCTTTAAAAGAAGATTTTTAAGTTTTTACTATATGCATTTAGGGAAAATCAATGACCCCCCGGGGCGGGGCCAATTTTCACCCCAGGGCTTTTATTTGAAAAAACTTGGTAGACACCATTAGAACATGTTTCATGCTAAATATCTTAGCTCTAGCTCTTTGGGTTCTTTAAAAGAAAAATTTTTTAAGTTTTTACTATATGCATATAGGGAAAATCAATGACCCCCCGGGCGGGGCCAATTTTGACCCCAGGGCTTTTATTTGAACAAACTTGGTAGACACACACTAGAAGATGTTTCATGCCAAATATCTAAGCTCTAGCTCTTTGAGTTCTTTAAAAAGAAGATTTTTAAGTTTTTACTATATGCATATAGGGAAAATCAATGACCCCCGGGGCAGGGCCAATTTTCACCCCAGGGCTTTTATTTGAACAAACTTGGTAGACAACCCATTTAGAACATGTTTCATGCTAAATATCTTAGCTCTAGCTCTTTGGGTTCTTTAAAAGAAGATTTTTTAAGTTTTTTACTATATGCATATTAGGAAAATCAATGACCCCCGGGGCGGGGCCAATTTTCAACCCAGGGCTTTTATTTGAACAAACTTGGTAGACACCCATTAGAACATGTTTCATGCTAAATATCTTAGCTCTAGCTCTTTGGGTTCTTTAAAAGAAGATTTTTTAAGTTTTTACTATATGCATATATAGGGAAAATCAATGACCCCCCGGGGCTGGGCCAATTTTGACCCCAGGGCTTTTATTTGAACAAACTTGGTAGACACTCACTAGAAGATGTTTCATGCCAAATATCTAAGCTCTAGCTCTTATGGTTTTTTAAAAGAAGATATTTAAAGTTTTTTCTTTCGGTTGCCATGGCAGCCAGAGTTTTGCATGGAATTAAATTCTTTGAACAATTTTTTAAGGTGACCACCAAAGGAACATTCCTGTGAAGTTTGGATGAAATTGGCTTAGTGGTTTATGAGGAGATGTCATTTAAAGTAAAAGTTTACGGACGGATGGACGGACGGACGGACGCCAGACGAAAAGCGATCACAAAAGCTCACCCTGTCACTTTGTGACAGGTGAGCTAAAAAAGCATAAAAAATATAGATTTTGAAAATTGTACATAGATCAACTGGGATACCTAAAACAGAAAACATGATAATTTAATAGTGCATGTAATATAAAGAAATATGTACTCAGAATTGCATTGAATATCCATATTTATTGCAATTTTAAGCTTGATTTGAGTAACAAGCCTTTGAATGCTTTACTTTTCCAGGTAATTTTGATTAAAAAATATTATTTAAAAAAAAAACTGAATGAGGGGATGACACAATCAAATGACTTACATCAAAAGATAAAATATTACAAAAGTATTTACTTAGTTCTAAAATGGTGACATTGAAAGCGTAATCACTTTCCTTTATAAAGATTCAATAAATGTTTTTGAGTTTTTTCCACAATAATCAACATGTCTATTCTTTTTATTTGGTTTTAATTGATTTAAGAAAAATGATAAACAGTAAAACAGTACACCAGAGTTAAATGAAGCATGATAGCATAACTGTTTCCTTGATGAGTTAACCAAAATTTCTAGGTAAAATTTACATTTGAGTTTACTCTCTGGCATATAGGAGTATATTCTTTGCATGTCTAAGAAAGCATAAGAATATGCACACACTGTCTTATTTGGTAGATTCAGTTACAATTTATATTAGTGTTACTCTTCCTACATGTACCATATTCAAAACTGTTCAAGAGTCCCATTTTGATAATGAAATGTCCAAAATACTAAGTAAACTTCACCTAATCAGCTATTCTTTTATGGAAGACAATACTTTATTATCCAAAAACAAACAAAAAAACGCACACCAATCATCAGGGCTCTCTGGTTTTGTGGAAACACTCATTGAATACCTTTATCTGTGTGAACAGTACCTCTATCTATGGGAGGGGGAATTCTAACATTGTTAATAATTATGTATTTTATTTTGTAATACTATAGTGTGCTAGTATTTCGAAAGGTTATTACTAAAAGGCACATAATTATATATAGGCACCAAAATTGGTGAATTAACGGCCCTGATCACAATTGTAATAATAATTTTCATAATAATCCTCATCTGAAGAAGATACATGTACCGGGTACATGTTCGTAACTTATAATGTTTTACAAAGTTTGTTAATTCTTTCCAAATTTTCTCAAGGTAAAAGGCAATTTCCTGTACATTGTATAAAATTAATATTGTAACAAACAAAACAAGAAACATCGCAATGCGATGCAACCAGGTTTTCAGCAAAATATTTCACAGAAGCTTTGTCATGAAGGGGCATTTTTTTTTATAGAACTTTTAGGAGGAATTATGGCTTTTTTAATATTCCTCAAACAAAAATGATTGAGAAATTTTATGTTGTCTATTCGCCTTTTTTTCCCAAATGTTTTAGAAAGGTAAACAGTACTTTATTTTTGCTTAATTTTTACATTTTTGCGTCTCTTGTCATTTTCTTTTGTCAACAATATTGGCGTGTGTGTGTTTGTGTGCGAATATCAAGAAAAGTATGTTTTACAATTTTAAAAAATACTTGAATGATGTCTTGGAAGAAACATGGGAATTTAGTGAGCGCCAGGGCACTTGATGACAAAGCTTCTGTGAAAGTTTGGTCAAAATCCATTGAGAAATGTAGGAGAAGTTGCGCACTGTAGAAATTGTTCACTATATATTCTGTATAAGGAAAAAATATACAAGGGCCATAATTTGGTCAAATATTATCCAATCACAAAACCCCGACAATATGTGCCAGGCACTTGAAAACAAAGCTTCTAAGAAAGTTTGGTCAAAATCCGTTGAGAAAATGTAGGAGGAGTTGAGCACAGAAGAAATTGTTCTCTATATATTCTGTATAAGGAAAAAAATATACAAAGGGCCATAATTCGGTCAAATATTATCCAATCACAAAACCCCGACAATATGTGCCAGGCACTTGATAACAAAGCTTCTAAGAAGTTTGGTCAAAATCCGTTGAGAAATGTAGGAGGAGTTGCGCACAGAAGAAATTGTTCACTATATATTCTATATAAGAAAAAACAAAGGGCCATAATTAGGTCAAATATATACCAATCGCAAAACCCTGGCAATATGTGTCAGGGCACTTGATGACAAAGCTTCTGAGAAAGTTTGGTCAAAATCCATTGAGAAATGTAGGAGGAGTTGCGCACAGAAGAAATTGTTCACTATATATATTTATATAAGGAAAAAACAAAGGGCCATAATTTAGGTCAAATATTATCTAATTCGCAAAACCCCCACAATATACGCCAGGGCACTTGATGACAAAGCTTCTGTGAAAGTTTGGTCAAAATCCGTTGAGAAATGTAGGAGGAGTTGCGCACAGAAGAAATTGTTCACTATATATTCTATATAAGGAAAAAAAAACAAAGGGCCATAATTAGGTCAAATATTATCTAATCGCAAACCCCGACAATATGCGCCAGGGCACTTGATGACAAAGCTTCTAAGAAAGTTTGGTCAAAATCCGTTGAGAAATGTAGGAGGAGTTGCGCACAGAAGAAATTGTTCACTATATATTCTATATAAGGAAAAAAAACAAAGGCCATAATTAGGTCAAATATATACCAATCGCAAAACCCTGGCAATATGTGTCAGGGCACTTGATGACATTGCTTCTGAGATAGTTTGGTCAAAATCCGTTAAGAAATGTAGGAGGAGTTGCGCACAGAAGAAATTGTTCACTATATATTTTATATAAGGAAAAAAAACAAAGGGCCATAATTAGGTCAAATATTATCTAATCGCAAAACCCCGACAATTATGCGCCAGGGCACTTGATGACAAAGCTTCTGTGAAAGTTTGGTCAAAATCCGTTGAGAAATGTAGGAGGAGTTGCCGCACAGAAGAAATTGTTCAATATATATTCTTATATAAGGAAAAAAAACAAAGGGCCATAATTAGGTCAAATATATACCAATCGCAAAACCCTGGCAATATGTGTCAGGGCACTTGATGACACATTGCTTCTGAGATAGTTTGGTCAAAATCCGTTAAGAAATGTAGGAGGAGTTGCGCACAGAAGAAATTGTTCACTATATATTTTATATAAGGAAAAAAAACAAAGGGCCATAATTAGGTCAAATATTATCTAATCGCAAAACCCCGACAATATGCGCCAGGGCCACTTGATGACAAAGCTTCTGTTGAAAGTTTGGTCAAAATCCGTTGAGAAATGTAGGAGGAGTTTGTGCACAGAAGAAATTGTTTACGCCCGCCCGTTCCGCCCATCCGCCGCCCGCCCGCCCGCCCGCCCGCCGACATACCTCAATCTAATAACCAGTTTTTTCCTTCGGAAAACCTGGTTAAAAATGTTTTAAAAAAAATTTCAAAAGGAGCCTTTTCTTTCAAATTCATTAAATTCAAGAAGTTCAAATTTGAAACCTCTCTACATACCAGATTATAAATGTGTTCACAAACATTTTTAGATTGGAGAAACCGATATTTTTTCTGCCAGGAGGGAAAAACTTCTATTTCTATGCACAGACTATCTGATTAATGTTTAACACTGATAGTTAATGTCTAAAGATAAACATTTCAAGATATCACACTCCATGGTAGATCTTTTTACTCTCTATAGTGAAAATGTATGAATTTTTAAAACATTCTTGCTGTATGATTTTCTACTTCCAAGACAAGATTGTTATTATACACTTCTCAATTACATGTATATTTATATGTTTTCTAGAAGCCAGTGAACATCTTACGATAGTCATCAACAGTAAGGGCATTCTTCAACATTTTGCAATGATAAAAGAATCCTAAAAACTGTTAAATTGTGGTTCTAAGAGCACTGACATCACCCTTAAACTTCTGAATTCGTGAAAATAGCAATGCTTTTTTGAATCTGGAACAGTCCTATGAAAGTGCAAGGGATTTCCTTATCAAAGCACACAAAAAAATGATCTACAAGCAGAATAGAGTCTGGCCAAAATCCATGGATAGGCAGGCCAACTTGGCAAAAGGCTAATTAACTTAAGACTTAAGAGATGAGCTGAAGATCCAAAACCATAATCTTTTTAATTTTTTGAAAATGCAAGCCCTAGATTGTCTGGTAGATTTTTTTGTTGTTATAAATTCCATATACAGTATTTTGAATGTTGTAAATTTAAAGTTCAAGTGAAAAGATAAAGAAAGAATTTCAAAATATACAATTAATTACTTCTTATTGAGGTTTAAGTAAACAATGCATGAAAACTGTGTAATTAAATAGTAAAAAGAAAAACCTCATTCTGTAATATTGCTTTTATTAGTCTGGTTGTTTAAGCAATAAGCTATAACCATTTCCTAAGCCCCAATGGAGCTGCTTAACAAAATGCTTATAGCACAGAAATCAATTGATTTTTTATTTTGTTTAAGGAGCTGCTGAGTTTTAAGGCTGAAAACCTGACAAGGACATATAGCCTCCAATTAACAAGGATTTGATGTCATACATTAACGCCATTTACATGTATGGCTGAAATTGTAGTAGCATTATCTAATGTTAATTTTTTATTGAAAAAGTAAAAATGAGAACCACACAATGTCAGACTGCCTATGCCCAGCTTAAATTGACCCTTAACTTCATCCCCATTCATTGTTGAATCTAAGCCTGTGACCAGTTCCCCTGAATTTTTCACTAGTTGATTCTGAACATATCAATATATAATCAATGTTGTAAACATTTGATTTTCAGTCCAAATTTGGGCACAGAACTGTCACCATGACCGTGAGCTGCATGTACATAGTCCTGAAGTTCCTGACATGGTCTAAGAATTTCAACTGTGCCCTCTGACCTTTATAATATACAGTTACACTTGTTATATACACAGTGACAGTGAGTGACACTAAAAAGAAAAATTTTCAATTTTGTTTTGTTATCCAAAAATGTTAAAAATAACAAGGAATGAATTCAACTTGAAGCATTATTATTATTGTTATTGCATGTATCCTTTTTCTATATAAAGGATAAAAGAAATTGACTAAAACTTTTCTTTTAAAGAAATGAGAAACTGACAAACAAATACAGCAGGAAATTAAAAAGAAGATATATACATGTACATGTATATGACAAATTGTCATGACAGTTTCATACATTTTGTATCAATATCATCCTAAAGTCCATTAAATGAATAAAATAGTAGTAGCTCAAGTTAATTAATTTGGTCAAATCTATGGACTATAAAATTATGTACCTGTATACATGTATTCCCGTTTTTTTTTCTATCTTACATGTTCATCATTTTTTCTAAATGCATGAAAAACCAATAGTTTAAATAGTTTATACTAAATAAGTCTTATTTATAAAAGTTCCTTTGTAAAACAAGTTTTGCATTTACATTAATCATTTACCAGGGCTTCCATTAAGTTTTTGACAGACTGCAAAATGTCTGACATTGAAAGTAACATTATGGATTACCCACATTATAATCTCTAGATATTTAAAGAAGGAATAGCATAACATTTTGGAAGTCAAAAGCTAAAGTAAAGTAATGGACTAAGCCTGACCAACCTTCTGAGATTAGTTAACTTTATCAGTAGCAGAAGATGAACTGAGCCTGGAATCACATGAGGAAAATGGTATCTTACTATTTTTTTAATGTACTTGGCTACATTTTATCATCGTTGATATCAGTGGTGCTTTAACAGCCTCTTACAATTTTCACTAATAATCAAAGTCCATATGCATGCAGCAATGACTACTTGCATATGCTTCATTTATTCTGGAACTTACTTATCTACTCTACACCACATCCTCAAAGTTGAAAAGTCTAGGTTGCAACAGTAAATTTTACATCACTTTTATTAATTTATATATAAAATAAATCAGTTGTATAAACACTGCACTTTAGCATCAACAATTTACTAATCAGTTGATTATTTGACTATCAAAATTGTTTCAGACAACAGCCGCATATAAAAAAAGTCTTTGGAACAAAAACTTCTCCAAAAGTTTTGTATTAAATATATAACAAAAACTTCTCCAAAAGTTTTGTATTAAATATATAACAAAAGTAAAATAATATTTAATCAGATAATAAGATATTAATAAATTATATAAGATTATCCAATCAAGCAAAAAAACTTAATAAACTTTAACAATTATGATATACAAACTTAAAGTAGATCTTCTGAGACAAAGTAAAATCCCCTTTAAGTTTTAAATTTATTTTTATTAAATTTAAGGTATATTTTAGTATATCACAAGTATCAGAATAATTTTGGCATAAAAAGGAGTGAAACGTCTAAACGTCTTCAAGACGTTTCACTCCCAAATGGGAGTGAAATCAAGACGTTTCAATCCCATTTGATAGTTAAACGTCTTTGTGTGAACCGTCCAAATAGTGAAATGTCTGTCTACCCAAATAAGTTTTACCTTTTTTGCATGTCCAAATGGCTGTGCTAGCCATGGCATTGTTTTAAAATATTCTGCAAATGTATTGTCATCTTTATCCCAGCTAACAAAAACTATTTCAAATTTACATCCTTCTTCCTTTTCGTGTATTTTTTTGTAAAACTCCACTAATTTTGGGGTAAATCCTTTGCATGGAGGACACCACTCGGCTGAAAAATAAATTCCAATCACCCTGTCTTTTCCACAAAGCGAACTAACAGCAACTTTTTCGCTTGGATTTCGAATAACATAATCACCAAGTAAATTTTCCAGCGTTCTTGCCATGTTAAGCTTAATCCTTGATGGATTCTTTTGCAAAAATAATATCCGCGCAACGCGACACAGACAACAACACCTGCACCCGGGGAATTCCAAGGAATCTATATTTAGATTTTGTGACGTCATGTCTGAGTTTGAATCAAAGTGCGAAACGGTATTTATTTTCACGAAATGAAAATGTTGAACGATAATACCGAATCTGAGTGGCAGTGAAGCAACAGAGAAGATAATTAAAAAAGAATGGTTTTAAAGAGTTTTTTGTTCTATCTTATTTAGTAATTTACTTAGAAAGCACCACATAACTTTAGTTTCATTAAAATTCTATACAGTATTTTATTATTGATTATGTACATGTATTATTTTTCCAGTATGCTTGAATTTTTGTTTGCTTATTGTCAGCTTTTTGCGAAGATTGCTTATTGAGGAGGCTGCTGATCACTTCTTGCAAATTTTGAATTGGGGATTTTTATTTATAAAACCTAATTAGTGGTAACAGTTTTGTGATCCTTTTCATTTTCAATATCGTATTTCCTTTCTTTTATAGCAGTCCAGGCTAGGCCTGGGTCAAGATCAGCAGTATCCACCCACTTTTAATGTAATCTTATTTTATGTATGTGCTAATAAATTCCGCATTTTATCTAGATATATATTATTTTTATTCACTTATGATACAGTATAGAACTTTTAAGCATATCCTTAGCATATCATTACTATTTATTAATTATTATTATTTTATTTTAAATTATAACATTTAGTGTCTACATCCCATATTATAGTAATTTAACTTATCTTTTACCATTTGTCTTTCAAAGTTTAATATCTTAATGTGCTTCTTTTATGAGTTTTATGTTTATATCATTATGCATGTATGTCGGTCAAAAGCTATACATAGCTTATGTTTTGTAAAATGTTATATATGTATACCGACAATAAATAAATTTTGATTTGATTTGATTTTGAGTAACTTGAGTAAGGTACTGTACAGTCCAGTAGTCTACGAAATGTTAGTGTACTACGTACAGATTGCAAACACACTCTGCCCTCCCACGGATTTATATTACATTTGTTATATAAATCCGTGATAAATGTTACCTTTTGCAAATATAGTGTACTTTAAACCTCTATTTCCCATGCTCAAAATTCATTCAGTAGATGCCCCTGCTTATTTGAGTGAACATTTCATTCCAACATTTTTTTCCATATTTTAGCACTAGATTTAGGGTAAAACCTCAAATGACCTGTCGAAGGAATTTTCTGACAGTGGCCACTATTGCATTTTGATGGTCGAATGTTTGAAATAGACAAAAGCATTCGTTTATTAAGTTGTACGTTGTGGAATGAGCTTCATCTAAATAGAAGAGATATTAAATCAGTTGGTTCCAGGTCACTGATAAGGAATGTCTATTCGAGCCTGCAGCATTTAAGTTCTGCCATTTTGGATTTTCTTTAGGGATTCTATTTCGCTCTGCTTAAATATACTTTTATTTGGATTAGACCCAGTATTCCCTGTTTTTCATTTTAATTTTTAATTTAATTTTTTATATGATATCTTATAAATACTTGTTTTATTTGGATCACAAAATGCTCATAAAATCTTTTAATTCTTATTTTCTATTTTGCATATTCTGTGATATATATGTATAAAAATGGTGACACTCAGTCTCTTACTATATCACACAATACTTTATCTCAAGGACCACATTGAGGTGGAAATAAGATTTTGTTCCAACTCATTGAACATTGTGTAATCGTTGATATATCAATTTGTTTGACGTGCTACGGTATTTTTAAATTCTTACATCTTGTATATGTTTATTTTTTTTGTTTATAATGTGCCATGTGATTCCATTACACACTTAAATATATCTATCTTTTTGTGGTATAGATTCTTTATTCCAATAGCTGCTCTTGTATACAAATGTATGACTAAGAATTTTTTTATATGCAACATGTATAAGAAATAAATTTTCCACGTTAAGAACAAACGTCGATTACTCATACTTCATATTTGGCATGGTTTAGTGTATAACATTTAATTGCTATTATATGTAATGCGTGTACATTATTTACTCTATGCTGCCCTGTTAGACTAAATGTTGGTGTCAATTGCATGTTGTACTATAGCTACGTAGATCGGCACCAACGCTCCTCAGTTGTATATGTCGACAACGTGAATCATATGAAGACATCAAACAAATATGGCTCTTGAAGTGCGGTGTTAGTAAGAGAAATCAGACAGTAACATTAGATTGTTTTTAAGCGCAAAAGGCAATAACTGCTAGGGGGCGTGGACGGTAGTTTGCATTTGACAGTACCGTCCATGAACAGGCTCAATCAAACCGAGCCTGCAACATTTTCATTTTTGCCGTGTTGGGCTTTCTTTAGGGATCCTTATTTCTCTCTATTTTATAGAGTCAAACGTGTTGGTTCTTATGTACTGCATGTCTTCTGTAGGAGGTCTTTATATTACTGACATTAACGAAATGTCAATGACTTAAATAAATACTTTGTTCTTCGAAAAAATAGTGACAATAACGAAAAAGAAAGCAAAGTGAATTCAATAGCGCGAAAAAGATGATTACATATCAATTAATGGTCTACTTTTTCAAATCTTCTCAATACAATCAATAACTTTGTGAATCTTCAAGAATAACTTTGAAAATGTTCGAGATATCATTATTTACAACGAAATTCAATTATTTTTCATGTGCTAAATGTCCATTAGTCTCTAAAATGTTTATATACTAGGCAACACCTTGTCCCTTGTCTTACAACTGCGCCTTGTCGTGATAATAATTTATTCAAAGTTTCATGTTAATGTCTATAAAAGTATTTGATCAATGGGTTACATTAAAAGTTTGCACCACGAATACATAAACGGCCAAGCTATCATAATATATCTTGACTTTTTTTTCTTGAAACAAACACACAAGTGGTGTATAATTATTGCACACCTAACGTGACTGTGACTCTGTTTATACATGTATATTATTATATTATTTCATGTACAACACGTACTCATGGGCAATGGGCATAATTAATTGGCAATATGTATTTATTCCGGAAATAAATCTTTTGAAAATTATAACATTTTAATTATAAAAACATTATTAAACATATATACTTTCGTGAATCTGATATTTAGATTAAATCATATAAAGCACGTACCACTGATCTTAATCAGATAGTGATTAATACACCTTTCTATTCAGAACTGAGATATAATTATATCCATCATAATTATATAGAAATAACCATTAGTTTTTAAGTACGCTATAAGCAATATAGTACATATGAAATATATGAAATTTATTATCATGACACAGGCAATTGTCGTGTTGCCATTTAAATCACCTTCTTTATGACTTGCTATTATATAGATTGGACGTTCTTTATATAATGATTCTATTTTTCTCTGTTTAATCTCATAATACAATTTTCACAAATCAAATTATTATCTTAACAATATGAGCAGATATTAATTTCTTTAAATCAGTTATCAACAATTACACAATTAATCATTTGCAATAAATGAGTGGTGGTTGTATCAATTAACAAATTCAAAACGACATATTTATATGGTTATTATTTCTATAATTTGATTTGATTTATATTTTATATAAGATTCAATCTACTTCATTGAATCTTGAAAATAATAATAAAGTCATTGGGAAAAGATTAGCTTTTTTAACCTAAAATTATGAGCAATTGACCTTAAAATAACGATGTAATTGGATTATGGTTAGGAATCAGCTTAATTGAGTTTGTAGGTTAAAGAGTCATAGATAGAATCGAACAGAATAGATATATAAAACGTATCTTAGTCAAGTCCAATACAAATGTATAATGATTAAGGTGATACTTATTACTTATCAAATTACTTGAATACTTAATATTGTCACCGCCCTTTCCCAGACCCTCCCTCTGATTCATTCCTCTACATCCCAATCTTTTTGTTGACCTTTTGATTTATTGTCTTCTTTAATATCCTTGTCGGTATCTAAATTTCAGCTTTGTAGTTTTGTTGAATTTGTCTCCGATGCATTCTCCTTAAATGCCCATTGTACAAACTTTTAATTATCGGTAACATTTACCTTCTGATCTAAAAGCTATTTCAGCTTATACAATGCAACATAATATAACTTAATTCTGTGTAAAAACTTTAAAGAAACTTAAAACTTCATTGACTACTTAAAAGATAACTGAGTTATATAGCTTAAAAGAAGTCCGTTAACAATCCTCCAGAAACCGTCATTTCTTCTTGTCGTACTTGCGTAGTTTCTTGTATGATAATA
The DNA here is from genome assembly GCF_026571515.1 of Ruditapes philippinarum. Taxonomy (NCBI): domain Eukaryota; kingdom Metazoa; phylum Mollusca; class Bivalvia; order Venerida; family Veneridae; genus Ruditapes; species Ruditapes philippinarum. The sequence continues at coordinate 90,271 of NW_026865227.1, forward strand.
GTCTTCGGAACAAACAGAAAATGTTGACTCGTTAAAAGCACGCACTTTGTCATTTATCAGTTTCATTGGGTAATTTACAATGTATTCGTTATTTCCAAGAGTGATATTACGGGAAATAATGAAAATTTCTCCGGGTCTTACACGGATGTCATTGCTTGGCAATTGTACCTGGAAAAAGGTAAAGTATTCGACGTACTAATATGAGTTAAAGCAACTAATACTGTCGGCATTGTAGAAAACATGTAAAATTGTAACGATTTTTAAATCGTATATTGATTAAGAAAAACAAATGTACATTTGAAATATGGTCATTGTAGATGACTTGCATTAAATATTGGTAACATACTTACTGATATTATTGGCAATATTCATCAGAATAACATTATTTTCGGAACAAAATTTATTAAAAAGGAATATGCTAATAATATCAAATAGCCCTACTGGTATTCAAAATATAAATCAAAACGGTATTTGAAATAAACGTTATAAGGTAACTTAATATCTGTTGTACAGTTTTTACATAAACATTATCTATACCATTACCTGATTACAAAAGTAAGGCTTCTTCAGGTTAATACCAACGTATTTAAAATCGGAGACACTAGTTGGACCTTCTGCTAATTTTGTGTACAAAGCATTGTCAGCCGGAGCTTCTGTGAAAGTAGATTTTCCATCTGGCGGCCATTTTGTCTTTCTTGCCTGTCCATCTTGAATATATACATTGTATTTATCAAAATACGAATCGAATCTATAAACTTTGTTCCACAATTTAACCTCCCAGACGCCAGTAGCACATTTATGGAATAAAGGAATAATAACGGATGGATCCATCCCAGTGTAATAATCAAAAGATTTCCAAACTCTTGCAATGAGTGACGTTACATATCTTGATGTTTCGTTTCCATTTGCCTTTTGATTTATTGTATTCACCGAGGTGGAATAAAACAGTTCAACACTTGAAATCCTTACTTTACGGCATGGTACTTTCAACAACATTAATGGCCTTCGTCGCTCCTCGTGTCCAAGTAATAGCAGATCTGTTTCAGCTAGCATGGTTCCAGTTTTTGGTAGAAGCTTGATTTGAATCATCGCCCATGGGGCAAACCACTTCAATGCAAAATAAGTGCAACCATTTGGAGTTCGAAACATTCCTTCTGGGCAGTAAATCGGCTGACACATATCCTGAAAATAAAGAAAGCTTGGGGTATATTTTCTTTTTCATTTTCTTTTTCAATTTGTGATTGTTATATACAATTTCAAATTTAACTACAAAAAATGTATAAGAAAAAAGCAAATTTACTAGAAACATGAATAAATTTATTTAGATAACCCAATAGGATTTGATGGCGCAAAATTTAGTTACCAGTTCTTATTTTAGAAACTAAAAAAAACAAGCTTCCATTACGTTTTTAATTAAAGACAGAAGGAATGTCATTTGCAACAGTTTTACTTTGTTGAATGAAAAATGGACCCCATGCATACAACTATCATTGGAAATTTGAAGAAAACAAAAGCATGCACGAGAGTACAAATAAAAAATCTAACAAACAGTTTCTTTTAAGTATTTACATTTTAATACCTTTATTTCTTCATAAGGATCACAATATAATTTAGTTATCATCAAATCCTTTGCCGTTTGCATGTCAGACATGTCGAGAATATCTATAACTTCTTTGTTTAAAAGCATTGTCAATTTAGGAATTCCAGGTTCTTTCATTGAGGCCCGTTCACATGTTGTACCAATATATTTGACTTCCATTCCAGTACAAAGTTGACAGGCGACATTGTCGAAAATTTTACCGTAGGTACTACGATAAGTTGAACGGAGATGCTTACACGTGTAGGACCACACATTGCTCAAATCGCACTTTTCAACAGCAACAGTTTTCTTATAACAGCGTTTGTCAGACCAATTTTCATTTATAGGCGGAACATAAAGGTAGGTTCCTAAGTGATTATTCAAACTAATCGGAATGCTATGATCAAGCGAGTCTAAATGTTGAAAGGCAGGTCTGTATAAATAATTCCAAGCTTTTGTCTTGTACATGTTTACTGAATTACACATTGCACACTCTTTGTTTATGAATATAACACTTTTATCAAAGTTGGAAACAGGTGCAAATGTGGATTTTCCATGACTGTCGGTATAATTACATCGCCTTCTTATATCAGTATCAACTTTATCGAAGTTACAACTTTGAACCATAAGATAACCGTTCTTCATCACATCCGTTTGCACATAATTATTTACTCTGACGACTGCATCAACACAAGCAACTTTCCCTCTTGCTTCAAGTTTATACTGGTCGAGGTCTTCAAAACAACAGTCTAAACTTAATCCACAATCTTTGTCACAAGAGCACGAAGAACAACATGAAACAAGATTTTCTCCGCTCAACACTCGCGAGGCAGGTTTGTTGCAGATGTGCGCATAGGGACATAAGTCGTAAACTATTTCCGGTATATGAGTGTCGTTTGGGTGCAGCGCCAGCACAATTTTGAACATTACTATATTCAGTAACAATTTCCATAATATCCAAGCTGATGTCATTTTCATATTTTTTCCTGGGGAGTATCTTATCTAGATAAAAAAGGAAAAAACCTTATTTCCTTCGTATTTTCACAAGTACATCTTATTAAAAATTTCTTCAAATATCGATCTTAATTAAGTCTGATACAAATAATGAATGTAGTTTAGTTAGTTCTATATTCAAATTGCAATTTCCTAGAGAGAAGAACCTCCAATGCTCTGTCACACTTTAATCAAGTATAATAGAGCAACCTATTCAAAAAGCTACATTATTTATTATCCACGCCCTAAGATATCATTTTATAGGATTCAATTAGTTTCTATGAAAAACGCTAGCCAATCATTGATGAGAAATCTAGATTTCTCAAGAAAATGAATATTTTACTGATAAGTATAATATCATAGCATCTAATAAAGTCGTCAGACATTAAGAGCCGCATAAATTAATAACAGATAATTAAATGACAAGCACTATAGGTAATTCAACGAGCACAGTATTGATTTTAATAATAATGCTTTTAAGTATTGTGGCATTGTTGTTTTTAACTAAACTAAACTTCCTATTTATTTAGTATTGTGCATATGATTAGTCTGGACAAGGCAGTCTTTTTATTACATTGTACTAAGATAAATATGCATCGATATTGAAAGAAAATGCAAACGTTTTGAACTGATCTAGCTTATTTCCTTATCCTTTATGAATATGAATCTTAAAGGAGATGACTACCATGAGCTATTGTACATGTAGCTCTCGGTCCAATTCCTTTCTGCTTAAATTGTAAATTATTAACATGTATATATACCTTGAATAAAAATATGTTTAAACCAATGAATCTTACTTTCACAGAATATGTTTATGGTTGTTTTCGTAATTGCATCTTTTTTCTTGTTTTATTCTTACATTTTTTTTACAAAAAAGTTTCATCATATGTAATCATATTTGTTACAAATCATTTTATGAGAGGGTGCATAATTAATGTTCTTTCTTATTATTAAATTATGAAGCAAATATTTATATAAATTGTTGTTTTTTTCGAAGTCGAGTGTTATAAACGCACATTCCGTTGGGTCCTGCATACAAATGCCTCACTAAGGAAATCTATCTGTACAAAAAATACATAATGGTTTACAGAATCTCTAAAGAACGCCCAAAACAACAATAAAATTGAAAAAAAAAATGTTGCAGTCTTAGTCTGATTGAGCCTGTTCATGGAAAGTAATGGAAAGTGCAATGTACTGTCAACGCCTCCTAGCACCGGATTTACATTCAAAATTTAAACATTAAAATGGTGAAATTTTGAAATAAGAAAGATCCGTAGATGTGATATTTAATGTGACTCGCACTGCCATTTCATTAAAAGCGGCGTACGGTCTCAATCAAATTACGGAAATGAAATGTTAATTGAGATTTTTTTATAACGTGAGAACATTACAACATTCATACTCACGGTATACTGAAGGTGAAAACTACCGTTTGTATGTGTAAATCATTACTTTTAATTGCAACCACCTGCATGTAGGTATATTTTATTTAGTGGTGTACAACCATAAAAATGCCGCTGTACAACTATAATACCGAATACTGGAAAATAGTCAATCTGTCACGTGATTTTGATCATGTGATGTTTTATTTGTCAAGATGGCTGACAGGGGGAGGTCTGTCAACATTGTATAAAAATTGTCGATTTCACAGAGACAATGATTAAGACAGCATTCACAATTTTGAAATTTTAAAATATTTGTCAAAGTTATATCAGACCACTTCATGCCTGCTAACTCGTGTCCTCCGATAGTGTAAACACTGCCTGTTACGTCAAAAAATATTCTGCCATTTCTGGTTTTAGGAATGAGCGACAGGCCAAAATTCCAACTTATTGCACTACGCATTGAAATATTGTACTATTTTTGTATGGGCAATATCTGCCAGAATCTACCCTTGGCACATCAAACAACCATTTAATTTTATATAGGGCTATATAACCTACAATCTTTGACAGACACAATTGTTTCCATTGATCTAAAGCTCTGCATACATGTAGTTGAATGACAGACTATTCTCTCCCTTACCAGTTCCTCTCCCTGACGGTTCTCTCCCTAACCGTTTCCTCCCCTGATGGTTCTCTCCCAAATTTGAAATATGCAGACAGTTCTCCCCCCATTTTTTTTATAAGTTATCATTTTTATCACTTACTGTAATCTAAAATATTTCTTAATGAAGATTATTTAAAGAATGTGTTTGATATTAACAGCATTTTATGTTTTATGTTAATTAGCTGAAAAGTGTTCGTAAATTTAACACCTTTTTTCAGTATTTTAATCCTATCAACACCTTCATTGTGAGAGATATAGATTATTGGACAATGATTGGACACCTGTAATTATGTTAAGGTCTAGCTTGTAAATACTTATTCATCAATGCCTTTTTACAACTATTTTAATCTAATCAACACCTTGATTCTTGTGTAATGAATTAATAACCATCTCAATTATCACTGACAGCAAACCTAACGCATGTGTGTATTGAACTCCTTTTTTCATTCTACAAAAGTATGAAATTTAGCAATTATAATTCATTTATCATTTTTTGTTTATAAATTTCATATTTATTTATTAAAAAATAAAAATATCTTATGATTATCCTAATCAGGTTAATTATTCATTACTTATTTTCAATGGCAAAACACATTAAAAAGTATACATTACATCTAATTTAAAAAATCAGAATAATTAACTAATATGCTAAAAAAAGTTTTTCTAATTTAATTTATATCAATTGAAAATAAAGTTACCAATTTATTAAACATCTAAATAATTCATTAAAGTATTTCTCTCTCTAATATATATATATCATTCTATAATAAACTTAGCCTACCCATTAATGATTTATTTAACATCTAAAGACTAAACACTTCAGTAAAATCTTTTTTTTTCCTAATATATATCAATGATTGAATTATAAACTTACCCATTTATTTATCATCTAAATACTTTAATAATAATGTAATAATAAAAATAAGAATGGGGAGGAACTGTCTGCTTATTTGCAAATATGCAGACGGTTCTCCCCCAAAATAGGGAGAGAACCGTCAGGGAGGAAACGTCAGGGGAGGAACTGGAAAGGGAGAGAATAGTCTGACTACCCATGTAGTTTTACATTGTATCTTGTACATTGTATATTTATCTGTCACATATGATTATATTTTGACATAACTGTTCAATTGACTTAAATAAACCTGTGATTTTTCATATTTCAATTATTTTTTTCAGGCGAGGTGATGCAGTGTTTTTTATCTATGACCATAACATGTTAAAGAAGGAGGAAGATGATTTGAAAGATGCTATACTTTTCTTTACACCTGATAATGTATGACATTGATTTACAATTTACAAGTTTTGAAACTTTTCATTATCATTTGAACCTATTGAGTATTCATATGTTCAAATGGACCCTATTTGTGATTGGAAGTTTACTTCTCATATATATTTCTATGTCGATGAAAATTATAATACTTGTGACTAAATCATGAAGATTTAAATGTCACTTAAGTTATAACTTACATGCAGTTGAGATAATTCAATTTTTTTATCAAAGAGTTTTAACTTGCCGATTTGAGTAATTATGCTACTGTTAATAATGGCCTTATATTTTATAAATGTTTTGTGTGAATCAATATATCTCATAAACCATTTAAAGTACATATACATGTATTCAAACAAAACTTAACACAAATTCATTTCTTCCAGATAATAAATTAATGATAAATCCAAGGGCAGTTAAAGCCAATGTATTTGTATTTAGCAATTTAGAAATATATCTTTAATAGATTTAACCAAAATAAAAAATTTGGTATGCAATTTCATTCGATAGCTTGTGTCTTATAAAAACACAGTGGTACAGCTTTTTGTAATGAGCTGTTCGGTTAGCTCAGTAGGTAGAGTGTTGGACTGTGAATCGTGTGACACGGGTTCAATTCCAGGACAGAGCAGGTCACTTTCATTGTGATTGATCATGAAATAATTTCTACAGTCATTTGTACTGTACCTCTGTTTTGGCATGTACAGAGGTTGCAGTTCCTTGCGGAAAGGAATCCAAGAGTCACTGGTCCAATTCTTGGGCCAGGCAAAATTTCTGCATGACCATTGATCCTGGACATTGAATGTAATGGTCATTTGTCTCTCACAGCTGATTTGAGTAATAGTTAGTTACTTGTGGAGAAATTGGTAATATGATACTAGTTTGATATCCAGGAAAGCCAGTAAAATGGACCAATAGCAAAAATATGACTAAAAACTTGTTAAAATGGGTGTTACATAATACATGTAACTGAAGTGCTGGGAGCAGAACCATAACGAGATTGTTAACATTTCAGTATAGCATTGATGACCAATGTGCTCTTTGTGGACAGTTGATGGGCATTTCCGAGTTTCTTCAGGTAACATTAAGCAGATCTGCACCTCGTGTTTTCCGGTTTGAGCATGATAAATTTGCTTTGAAGAGGACTGGAGCATATACTTTTGTAAGCATGGAAATAATTTTTTTCAAGAAATATTCTTACATTTATTTATATTGTTTATGTAAAGTTATTCAAATGGCTAAAAAATTGCAAAATTTTGTTATGATTTGTGTTATTAAAGTTCTTACTGGTTCTATATTGCATCAGGAACTCTGAAACAAAAGCTAGGGCTTCAATTTCAGCAAAAAGATAACTGTACTTAGCAATACTTTAATGAAAAAATATCGACAATGTAAATAAAAAACTGTAAGATAGTTGGATGGTATATTGAATAATATTCATTTTCTGAACTTTTGTGTCCATGGTAACTCAGCTATGTGTGCAAAACTTTAATTTTTCATTTTAATATCTCAAAAATTGAAAGTGGAAAGCTCCAAAGGTGAAAGCTGGTGTTGTCCATTTATAGAAAATATCAGCAGGTTAAGTGTTAACTGTGAGGGTGCCTTATTGATGTTAGTCTAAAAAAATAATTATTTTATATATTGCAGTGTTTGAAAGGTGGAAGTTTTATACCTGACTCTTTATTGTTCACACAGTTGACATCACTATATGAGACTTTCATAACATACCATGGCAGTATAGATAGTCTTAAATTGGTGAGTAATGAAATTTAGTACACATGTTACTATAAATAGTAACATAATACTCAAGAATTGGTACTGCGTGTCTGCGTATAGTAACACATTGCTTGTGTTTTCAACTTTTCATGGATTTATGTCTATTATACTAACTAAGTTTTTCAAACCATTGTTACTACTTAACATGTTACTATAAATAGTAACAAAATACTCAAGAATTGGTACTGCGTGTCTGCGTATAGTAACACAATGCTCATGTTTATTGTGACCGCTTTACGTGTATTACATTTCACTAAGTTTTAGAACCATTGTTACTACATAATACATGTAATTATTATGTTATTAAGCACAAACATTTCCCAAATAATTTTCTATTTCAGAGATGTAAAGAATCAGTTACAGGGTTTCTACAGGAGTTAGGAAATATTTGGAGAACCATTCTTCAAGTGTCAAAAGTTTTCCGTGGATACACTCTAGAACAGACATTCCAATCTGTTCCATATATTGAACTTCCTAAGGTAACTAATTTTTAGAATAAACTTGAATTACCATTTCTGTCAAAATAAATTTTCTTTCAGAATATTTTCTTTTTTCTGTACTTGCCTTGATATAAGTCATTGTTCATAATCATGGTACTTGGTAAAGGTCCTCATTCCCATACATGTGAACTTTTTTTTATGGTAAAGTGGGTGATTTTAGAAATTGCAATAAACAAAGAATTAAGTTCTGAGATCAAAAATAGGGAGATTTCTTTAATTTGTGAAAATACCCCTTATTTTAAGAAAAATCTTTGAAAATATGGCTGCAGAAAGTGGGAGTCTCCCGCTAAAAGTGGGAGAGTTCACATGTATGCATTCCTAGTTAAGTCTTTAAGACTCCCTGAAATGGAGAGACTTTCACAAAATCAGAACAGTTTTTCTAACATGCAAGACTTTTTTTTATAAACAACACAAGTTGCAAATATTCATCTGAATTTAATACACTTATTATAATTTACGAATTAAAAATGCTTGCCACGGATATGTGTTTTCCAATGGTTTCAAGTTATTGGTTATTAAAACAAACAAAATCATCTTTAAGACTGCAAAAAAAGCATGTTACTCTTGGAATTCTCAATTTTTTTAAAGGTTTCTGCTTTCTAAAGATTTACTGTAATTGGTTTTACTTTATATTTTACAGAGCGGCTCACATCTGTTCCTGCAAGCATCACATCTTTTACAATCTAGCCAAAGGAGACCGTATGTTTTAGCTGGGACTATACTTTACAAAAATGGGTACATTTATGCTTTTTTTTACTTTCTTTAAAAAAATATATTGTTTTTGGATTTAAAATTTAAGATTAGACTTAAACACTTTACTTCTTCCTGATTATACTATAAGAAAAAATGTTCTTTAACAACAAAAACATTGCATGTAGACTGAGTCTGTCATAATTATATTTTTAAACTCAGTTTTGATTATACAAAGCATATCTCATAGTATGTTTATAACAAATGTTAATCTTTGACATGACTAAATCTATTTGTTGATATGATGTGAAATTGTAAATTCCTTTGTTAAGTTGTGGTCCACAGATAAAATCTAAAATGTATTGTTATCTTCCAATATCTTTTTAGGAAATTTAAAAAAGAAAATATGTAAATAAATGAAAACAACAACAACTTTAGTATGACATTTTTATCACAATACAAATAAAAATTCTACTGATAACAGACAGTCAAATTTAGCTTTATAATTTTCCTTTTTAACCAGGTTTTCCGAAGGAAAAAACTGGTTATTAGATTAAGGTATGTCGGCGGGGCGGGCGGGCGGGCGGATGGGCGGACGGGCGGGCGTAAACAATTTCTTCTGTGCGCAACTCCTCCTACATTTCTCAACGGATTTTGACCAAACTTTCACAGAAGCTTTGTCATCAAGTGCCCTGGCGCATATTGTCGGGGTTTTGCGATTAGATAATATTTGACCTAATTATGGCCCTTTGTTTTTTTTCCTTATATAAAATATATAGTGAACAATTTCTTCTGTGCGCAACTCCTCCTACATTTCTCAACGGATTTTGACCAAACTTTCTCAGAAGCTTTGTCATCAAGTGCCCTGACACATATTGCCAGTGTTTTGCGATTGGTATATATTTGACCTAATTATGGCCCTTTGTTTTTTTTCCTTATATAGAATATAATAGTGAACAATTTCTTCTGTGCGCAACTCCTCCTACATTTTCTCAACGGATTTTGACCAAACTTTCACAGAAGCTTTGTCATCAAGTGCCCTGGCGCATATTGTCGGGGTTTTGCGATTAGATAATATTTGACCTAATTATGGCCCTTTGTTTTTTTTCCTTATATAAAATATATAGTGAACAATTTCTTCTGTGCGCAACTCCTCCTACATTTCTCAACGGATTTTGACCAAACTTTCTCAGAAGCTTTGTCATCAAGTGCCCTGACACATATTGCCAGGGTTTTGCGATTGGTATATATTTGACCTAATTATGGCCCTTTGTTTTTTTTTTCCTTATATAGAATATATAGTGAACAATTTCTTCTGTGCGCAACTCCTCCTACATTTCTCAACGGATTTTGACCAAACTTTCTTAGAAGCTTTGTTATCAAGTGCCTGGCACATATTGTCGGGTTTTGTGATTGGATAATATTTGACCGAATTATGGCCCTTTGTATATTTTTTTCCTTATACAGAATATATAGAGAACAATTTCTTCTGTGCTTAACTCCTCCTACATTTCTCAACGGATTTTGACCAAACTTTCTTAGAAGCTTTGTTTTCAAGTGCCTGGCACATATTGTCGGGGTTTTGTGATTGGATAATATTTGACCGAATTATGGCCCTTTGTATATTTTTTCCTTATACAGAATATATAGTGAACAATTTCTACAGTGCGCAACTTCTCCTACATTTCTCAATGGATTTTGACCAAAACTTTCACAGAAGCTTTGTCATCAAGTGCCCTGGCGCTCACTAAATTCCCATGTTTCTTCAAGACATCATTCAAGTATTTTTTTAAAATTGTGAACAAACTTTTCTTGATATCGCACAAAACACCACACGCCAATATTGTTGACAAAAGAAAATGACAAGAGACGCAAAAATGTAAAAATTAAGCAAAAATAAAGTACTGTTTACCTTTCTAAAACATTTGGGAAAAAAAGGCGAATAGACAACATAAAATTTCTCAATCATTTTTGTTTGAGGAATATTAAAAAAGCCATAATTCCTCCTAAAAGTTCAATTAAAAACAAATGCCCCTTCATGACAAAGCTTCTGTGAAATATTTTGCTGAAAACCTGGTTGCATCGCATTGCGATGTTCCTTGTTTTCTTTATATTGGTGGTTGGAATTTCAGTAAAAAGTTGTGTAGCAACTTGCCAGCTTAACTGGTGGAGACAGACTTCATGTGCCCATCCATGCATTATTTTATGCACAAGCAGGCACCTGAGTAGAACTACCAGCGTTCTGTAAGCTAGATGAACAGCTTCTTTACATGAAGGAATCCAAAGTGCCTTGATACCTTTTACATAAAAAAGTTAAACAAATTGTTAGTAATATATTCTGATTTTCAGGGTTTTGAGTACACAGTTGCCACCAAAGTTGACAAAACATTTAATCTACCTACAGAATCAGGCAAGTATGGCATCCATGATTTTATCATTCCTTATCTTTTGTATTGAATAATTCTTCTTTTTTTTGCATTAGAGTATGCATAGAAAAGTAAACATACTTATTTTGATAAACTAATTTATTCATTCAATTTATGACTGTAGAAATTTCTATGAAACTTGCCTGTCTCAAGATGAATGCCTACATGAGGAAATAAAGCTGTTGTTTTTTTATTAAAAAAATCAAACCTGAGAAAAATATTATAAAAGTTGAAAAATGAATTTGTAAGAAGTATGCACAATAAATGTGACACTACCGGTATGTTTATGATTGTAATATTTACCAGGCCTAGCTATAGGTCAAGGGTGACCACAGGGAGTATGCATTCATTATAACATTCCACTTCATTCTAGAATGAAGATTTTTTTTTAATTCTAAAATTCTGTTATATTTTATTTTAGGTTTCTCATATCCTGCGAAAAACAGGTAAATTGTTTATCCATGCAATTTTTTTTCACAAAAATCTTCAATAATACTTTGTACTTTTTGGATTATAAAAGCATTTTGTATGTGTTTTTGTAAAAAAAATTAATAAACTTCTTCCATGGTCATAAGGGATTTCAATATCAAAATATTGATATGCAAGTTGTACTGGCTTTATACTGATGGCAAAAGCACAAATGAGCCGCGTCATGACAAAACCAACATAGTGGGTTTGCGACCAGCATGAATCCAGACCAGCCTGCGCATCCACGCAGTCTGCTCAGGATCCACGCTGTTCGCTATCAGTTTCTCTACATGTTAAAGGGTTTGTAAGCAAACAGCATGGATCCTGATCAGACTGCGCGGATGCGCAGGCTGGTCTGGATCCATGCTGGTCGCAAACCCATTATGTTGGTTTTGTTGTGACGCGGCTCAAATAACTTTCAGTTTCAGCATTATCTTATATACTCATTATTCTACAAAGATAAAGATTACAGGGTCAACATTCCT